>NW_014038078.1:0-6318 GCF_001186125.1 Sphaeroforma arctica JP610 | reverse complement strand
TGATCATTTAGCGCCAGGAATTCACAAACTAAGCACATGTATAGTAACCGCACGCGGTCAGGCCACCTCAGAACTATATTATGATCCAACAAGACCTACTGAATAACCAACAAGGGTTGAATATGCAAGATTTCAGTGAAACCTCTGCAATACAGTCGACAATGGACCTTTATTCTCTGAACAACACGGGGTACTTTGATAAATTTACATTTTGTAGTTTGGAGGATTTAAAAAATCGACTTTGTAGACGATTTTCATCCCATCCATCAAGTTTAGGATTAGAAGACCATCATCGTTCACCATTTCTTTACCGGTGTGTTTTCAGTAGTATATATAGGGGGTTTACGGGTTGGTAATTTATATATATTATAATTATATTACAAAATGACTTGCCTTGCACTTGTCCGAGGTGAATTGAAAGTATGTGCGGATGCCCACGGGGACTCAGTGTGTGAGAAACACAGGTGTCGTGGTTCATATCCCGGATATAAATTGCAACTATGTGCGATGGTACACAAACACAGGTCCCAGATATCCCTGGAGTGGTGGATCGAGTCGCTATTTCTACTGCAATTCACTGGTCACACGTCACTGTACGAACAGCTGCGTGACGTTAAACAATGTCTCTACCCAGACAATGGTGTAGCGTTTACACCGACTACCGCTCGAAAGTGGTACACGAACTCCGATATGCTTGCAAATCCAAAAATAGGCGGGTTCCGTCTCGGGGGTGGTTCAGCACCGGCATCCGTACGACGCGGAATTCTGCAGTCCCGATTTTTGAAGAAACCCGTCGTACTCGGCACAATGGTTGGTCGCCACACCCTTTACCAAAGGCTGAAACCGACAAGTGTGTCCGGTCTAGCCCCCACTTGTACCGTTACCAGTAGAAGGGTCTACCCGTTACCGGAGTCTCTGTGTGCTCGGAAAGAGATCCAAGAGGCTAAACGATGTGACGACCGAGCACGCCAGATGCTACAGTTTTCGAAATCAATTACAGTGATCGATGTGACCTCTGACAATTGATCGTGTATGTGTTAACTTGGATTATAATAAACAAGCGACAAATAATTTGCAAGCGGTTACGGATGCTAATAATACTGGTATGTGTCAGTGGACACACGAAACCTCGGCGTCTTTCGTAGATCCGATCCGATGGGTTGAGCTTCATTATTGAACTTAGTGTACTGAAAGATTAAAATCTAGTTGGACGTTTTCGCGCGTACATGTTTCTAAGTTTTGATTTTCAAATTATTTCGGCCGAAAAAGGTGCGATGAAGTTTTCGCGCGTACATGTTTCTGAGTTTTGATTTTCAAAAAATTTCGCCCGAAAAAGGTGCGATGAAGTTTTCGCGCGCAAGTTTCTAAAATTAAATATTTCTTCATACAATTTCGACACCGTGTCGCACACGAACTCGGTTCACCCACGCTCGAATCATATCACGCTGCAGCTCGAGCTCTAGTATTGTACACTTGTGCTTAGCGTCACCCGGGCGTTTAAATGACATTGTGCAACGTTTTCGTAGTTCCAGTTCAAAGTGCGTCGCTCTCAGCAACGTTGATGTTGCGGTACCGCTGTGTAGTATTTTCTTCAATTGTCGATACGTACACTGAATTTCAAGAGCACTCAAGCGTGTCCTACCTTCACTGTCGACTAGATAATGTGCGTGGTTCTCGTTTGAAAAACGAAAAAGCATGCGCAATAAGGAAAAATCGTTGTTTTCACACAGTTACCATATTTCGTCAATGTCCTCCGTGGCAAAAAAATAGCCTGTGGTATATCAAATTGCACGTGTTGCGATCAAGGATAGCATTCACAATCGATAATATCGCAGTCAAAGGTATATTGTAGGTTGAAAGCATATGTGTGAGTTGAATAACAAACTCGTTTTGCGACCCAAATACTATTTTGGTACGATATAAGGACGCTGCTCGCGCTTGCACTTCATCAATCGACCGGTCGACGGTGGAATCGTCGTCGTATGGGATGTCGACATCAATTTTGGGGAGATGCGACATGACATTTTCGTATTGAAAAAAAAAAGAAGGAAATACTTCTTCATACATTTTTTTCGTGTGTACGTGTGTGTCCAAAACCGACTTTGACTAGTCACTCAACTCAATCGCTTGAATGCTGGCCCGCTCCTTCTTCTGTCGCTTAAAGTCGGACCACTTGAGCGAGTCTTGGTTTCGCTTGCCCCGTTTCCGGTTAACACGCTGCCACTCCTGGTAAAGCGGGTTGGCGGGTTCGGATACATCGCGTCCCACCAGCAGTGGCACGGTGTCTTTCATGCCTGTAAGGTCCACAAAATAATTTCCATTTTCATCCGTAGCGTCAACACCAATCACCTTCCGAAGTCTCTCTGCGTATGCGCGCTCAACATCTCGCATTCTCTCCATACGTTCGGCATGGTCTAGCGCCTCACGTTCGCCATCCAATCGTATTTCCCTGATACCCCTAATTAACCAGGTGGTCTCTTGTGTACGTGGAATGTCGCGCAAATCGACCAGTCGCTTGAGTTTGGGTCCGATTAGTTTGCCTGCAAAATTGTACCTTTTAACCAATGACCAAAGTCTCAGCAAAGATTCTCGGAGAGTCATAAGGGCAACACTCAAGTTATCACAACAGGCCTTTGGACCCCTGGGGTCGTTTTTCATCTGGTCACGGTACATAATCTTGAGTTTCGGATTATCAGGACTGATCAGAGTTGCCAAGGTCTTGATTGCACTTTCGAGGTTGGGGATGCTTGGCTTGATTGTACCGTTCATTTCGAACACGTCGAATAATTCCTGAGTGGCAGCGGCGACTGTATTCTTGGCCTTGGTGCGCCATTTTTTTTGTGCCTGTTGCAAAGCGTCGTTTAGCTCGCTAAATTGCATCATGTCAATGCCACGATCTTCTAACACCCTGTCCAAACTGTCCTCGAGGAATTTTCGGGTATCGTCAACATGCGTGGTGACAAAATTACAGGCAATTATGTTTGCAAAGCAGTCATCGGCCGTATCATAGAGGGCCTGTAGAAAATTGGCTCTAGGCATTTTGGTAGATATATGTGTATTTATATACACAGCATGAAAAAATGTGGAGCACATTTTCAGTCGCCATGTAGCGTTTTTGTCATTTTATTTTCCTACCAAACTAGTCGACAAGGTGGAGACTTGACCATATTTCACCGCATAAATATATTTTTTCATAAACAAATTGACATCTGGCATGGAAAAAAAGGTATTTTACATTTGGCATGAAATAAAGGCATTTTTCGATTTGGCATGAAATAAAGGCAAAAAGGCGTTTGGACACAAACAGTGGGGTTTTTTATACCAAAATGAAGGTACTTCCGAGACACCTTGTCGTCATGGTCTGTTAGGTGTTCATTGACTATTTTCTCAAGCTGACGTTGAACCGTGTCGTGGCGAAAGAGTCGGTTAGTAATGTGCCTGTGGGGCTCAATATTGGTGACGGTATTGACTGTAGAATTCTTGGCTCTGGCAAACTTCCGGCCGCGGAGGTTCCAGACGTCCCCGTAGCCAATACGAACGATGTACAACCGGAAAACGTCTATACTATTTTTTTCTCTCGACCAGGCTGTTGTTGCGGTGGTCCCCTGTAGTCACGTAAGGCCACTTCTGTTGGTTGTACAGGAATCTTGGAAATGAACGCTATCAAGGAGGCCATCTTTGCCGGCCACATACATACCCGTGGCGGCCGGCCCACTGCTCTGGTTGCTGCTGAAGCTGGAGGACCGCGTCAACCGCCGTCTTTTCTGTGTAAGCCGGGATGGTTTTGCGTGTATGGGGTTGCTTCCAGTTAGGTGGAAACGCTGTGGGATTCTCGCCCGGCCGAGGGATACGGATGAAGAGCGCGGAACCTAAGCCTATCTGGCAAGTGGCAAGCGTCGGCAAAATAGTGAAGGTAATTCTCGGGCTCGGGTATAGCTTGATATGACTGTGCCCGAGATGGCACTCATGACGCGAAGAAGGATGCTAGGCAGGCCGCAGTGAAGTTGAACTTTGCCTTTTGACCAGCAGGTCGGTTAGTGGTGACAGGAGGACTGCCAATTGGGCACATACGCCGACCACCAATTCATAGTCGCACAGAACTTCTGGAACGCGTTGCGTTCGGATGGTGGCGCCAGGCGACGCAACGCTTTGCTACGCCCATACACATGTGCCTAAGGACCGCGAGCTGTGTTTTTGATGGTCGGAGACGGATGTTGTGTTACCACGCGATGTCAGCGTACCGCTCCATTGTGGCCCAGTGGTTGGTATCCGAGGTAGGGCCAGAATCGCCTAGCCCGCCGTCGTAAACAAAGTGGATGAATTAATTGCGCATGGATCTGAAGAAGTGGTCCAGGACTTGCTGAAGGATGAACGTCGTCATCTTCGCACCAGAGACTCCGGAAGTGATCCACGTTAGGTAGCTACGTGATCATTCCGTGTACTTCAGCTGGTTGAAACTACCCGTCATGTCGACACATTTCTTTGATGTTCGCATTGCGGAGGTGGCCGAGGCATTCTTCCTCGGAGGGCATCGGGTAGGAGCCAACATCAAAGTTTTCATGGGCGACGGCATAATCAGGGCAATAAATGTTATCTTATGCCGATTTTGGGTTCGGGGTACCGTACTAAAGATGTCTTCTGGCTCAATCAAGCCGTGCTTGTGGTTAGACGTGCATATCTCGGCTTCCCAAGCGACCAATTTGGAGTTCCTTTGTTTGTACACAACACGGCGCGGGATGATACCAGATTTCAGGTGGATGTCGACTTCCACTTCTTCAATGAGGTTGTGGTTCTTGTCATCATCGGCAAGGCGATTGTACTTTTCTTTGAAGACTTGGAGCGCTGCGGTGGTTTTTGCCGATGCGCGCCGCCACGGCCTCTACCTCCGCAAAATCGTACTGCTCAACGTTTCCGGGAGCATCGCGGCAGCGGCGCTGAAACTCCATCCTGGTCACCTGGTCTACTAACTTTGGGATGAGGGACCTCGCAAAGAATGCTGGTGATTTCTGGCTCTAAACCTTGAGGCCGAAAGCTGGTGGGCGGGCCGCCAAGGCCTCCACCCTCGTAGAATTGTACTGCTCAACGTTTCCGGGAGCATCGCGGTAGCGGCGCTGAAACTCCATCCTGGCAACCTGGTATACCAGCTTCGGGATGAGGAGGCCCGCATAGAGTGCTGGTGGTTTCTGGCTCTGAACCTTGAGGCCGAACGCTGGCGAGCGAACTGACAGATCCTACCAGGTACGTATTAAATACTGCTGCTGTGCTATCAGCCTAAAGAGAACGTGACAGTCCATTGGGATGTCCTCAGCTACAAGAAACGTAGTATCTTGTGTACTAAAATATGTTCGCTTGTCGTGGTCGACAAAGATCTCTAGTAAAATTGAAATAGGACATTGTTCGATAGATGGGACCACAGTCGCACCACCAAATGATTTCATAAACACGTGGGGTATTTCTGTATCAAGTCCCTCGTCTACCACTATTTGTTTCAATATTAAATTAGAGATAGCGCCGTTGTTTCACCTGGCAGTTCACTATCGGCCCCGCCAGAGATCATTAAGCTTTCACTAACGTGCCTGCGGAGTTCTTGTCAGAGCAGGCATCGCTAAATGGCCATACTTGTTGCAGGAGTAGCATTTGTCTTTTGTCATATCGCGTGCTGGTGAACGCTCTTGGTCACGGTAGCGCGAGCGACGCTCTGGTAGCTAGAAATCTTACGACGTTCATAGTCGCCTCCTTTGTTGAACTGGCCGCGCTCCCTTCGCTCTCTTTGAGCGTGGTCAACAACATTAGAGTTCTTAGGAAAACCCTAAAACCTCTGAGGTTGGAGTCTTCCTAGCAGCGAGTTGAACGCAGACTGTTCCATCTACAATAAGGCCTCGTCAAAGAAACTTAGCTGGCGTGCATGAATGTCCTTAACCATGTTGAATATTAGGTCCGGATTGCGCTGCAGCACTGCGAACAGTTTCGGGCCGTAATAGGTGTCGGAAACCAACGGGTAAAGGAATGCATGGACAGATGTGCAGTCTGCTGCTGCACACTCTGCTAGGCGATACTCCAGCGTCTGGTCCGTCACCTCTTTTAACACGGGTGAGGGATCTAGGTGCTCGTTGAACGCATGCGATTCCCCTGTGTGTGCGTAGCGGTGAAATTTAACGGAATGCTCCGAGACCCACTCTTTGGTGTTCATGTCCCACATGAAACCATCATCATATGCCTTGCGGCGAGCTTGGTGGTCGTAAGCATTCTGCTGGTCCCGGATTACCCACTGGTGGCGGGATACCGAGAACCGGAAGGGCCCTACTGGCTTAGGTGGGC
>NW_014038079.1:0-6322 GCF_001186125.1 Sphaeroforma arctica JP610 | reverse complement strand
ATATATATAAGTATAAATATACATATATACACATATTCAAATTCATACATACATACATATTTATTTACATATCATATAAATATACATGAAAATATACAAATTTCGCTTGCCAAACACGTTTACGACAAGTCGACCAATTTTTATATACTCGTCCGCTTACACACGTGGTTTTATAAATTTCGTTTATTGAAAGTAGCTGCTTACTATTTCACTTGTGTGTACAACTGAGTCACTTCACTCGGTGTACTCCATTTGCGTGTTTATGTATTCTGATTGGCATGTGAAATTCCGGGATTCTGATTGACCAAAATACCATCTCAAAAAAATGCATGCGATCCTTAAACGCCAAAGGGAGCGGTGTCTGGTTAAAACACTCTCCTGTAGTTCCTGCGGTGCAGCCATCGAACCCTAAAACCCTATACTATCTACATAAAGATCTCGTTCAGCACCTCTACACCAAACTGCTTGCGATTGGCATCCGCATTTGGGATTTCCAAGACCTCTTTCTTGGCCTTTTCCAGCAGCTCTTTGGCCCCCTTCGCCAATTTGTAGAACTCTTTAGGTCCCTTGGCTGCAGCGTACTCCAACGCAATGCCGAGCGAAGCCAATTGGATGAGACTCGCTTGTGCTTTGACCACAGTGGAGCCTAAAGCAAAACGAGCACACGTGTGAGTTAAAGATGTGCAAACCCTACACACAATCAGCTCTCAGCCTACCACCTCGGGTACCCGTCAAGCTAGATCAAGCATTCTCCTCTATATATATATTTACAAACACACAGACACAGACACAGACACAGACACACACATATATATATATACACATACACATGCATATGCGCCCACAAGAATCCGGGCCACAGAAATAAGTGATAACTACACACCTGGGGTTGTGCGTTCATCATCGAAGGCGTCCTTGACCAGATTAGCCTGTTGTGTGCCATGGGTATTGATGAAGTGTTAGCTGATGGAGTGCACTGTGCATGAGATGTGTGTGCGGGGTCACAGCTGATTAAGGTGTGTGGTTCTGTAAATGGATTGTTTACGTTATTCATACATTCATGTGTTGTTTACGTTATTCATACATTCATATGTATTGTTTATGTTATTCATACATTCATATGTATGTGCAGAACGTTCCGTGGCACAACCACTCCCAAATATAAACACCCATGGCACACACAGCAGCGCTTAACGAACACGACACATATGCACGCATGCATGACAGCACACATGTACGCTCATATACATGTATATATGCATATACATACACATACACATACACATACACATCCAATACAACACAGACAGAGACAGATACAGATACACATATTTCGCGTGTGTTGCTGTCGTACGCCACACCGTCCCACACCTTCGCCACAGCGCCTATGAGTCCGTTGAGCGTGTCTGTGTCCATCGCATTGTCGTCCTCTGCCGTGTCTGTCGCCGTGTCCCGTGCGCGAGCGTGTGCTGCCCTTGTACGTGTGTGTGCGTGTGTTTGCGCATCTGCATCCGCTTGGCCTGAGTGTGTCTGTGCATGCGTACCTACCCCAGCACCCTCCGCCTCTGCCTCTATGCGTACGTGTGTGTCTACGTGTGTGTCTGTGTGTGTGTCTGTGTGTGTGTGTGTGTCTGCATCTGCTTGGAATAGCTCTGTGTACACAACGTACACTCTGAGCTGTTCGTTGCACTGCACATCGTATGCGTTGATGACCACTGCTAAGTCACTGTCGCCATCAAAGTGCCACGTGTGCGCTGTCTCTGCGTGTTTCTTGTGATGTTTCTTGTGGTGGTGTTTGTGGTGGTCTGTTGTGTTTTAGAGATGTGGTTAGAAAGTATAGTGTGAGTTGTGATGTGGTTAGAAAGTATAGTGTGTGAGTTGTGATGCGGTTAGAAAGTATAGTGTGTGAGTTGTGGTGTGGCTAAAAAGTATAGTGTGTGAGTTGTGATGTGGTTAGAAAGTATAGTGTGTGAGTTGTGGTGAGGTTAGAAAGTATAGCGTGTGAGTTGTGATGTGGTTAGAAAGTATAGCGTGTGAGTTGTGCTGTGATTAGAAAGTATAGTGTGTGAGTTGTGATGTGGTTAGAAAGTATAGTGTGCGAGTTGTGATGTGGTGGACTGAGTACAGTGTGTGTTTAGGGTGAGGTTAGGATGTCTGTTGGTGAGACGGTGTCGGGTGTATGTGCGAGAGGTTTAGGCATGGTATGTATTGTGAAGATAAGGTTTAGGGCTTACGGTTGGGTTATAGGGATTAGGGTTTAAACCCCTAACACTACATACATCCACAGAAGCATAACTGCCACACAACTCTACCCACTCCAATACACACGTAACCATTAGACACACAGCTCAAGCGCACAGAGACAGCAGACGCGCATACACGTGTTGTCATGGCAACGCGACGGGAGTGGGAGCAACCCTGATACCTACCACCCAATACACGAAAGTGTACACACATGTGCATTTGTTGACAATTGGGACATAGAAGACCCCTTTGGCAGACCCCTTTGACCTACACAGAACTATTTAACACTGGACTAAACACAGCGTACACGTTCACACGATGGTAGAAAATCCGAGAGACGGCTTCATAACACACTCTCATACCCATCAGCAAAGTAAACACACATACATACATACACACACACACACACATATATATATATATATATATATATATACACACACACACATATATATATATATATATACTACTATATATATACACATACACCCGAACGCACACACACACATATATATATATATATATATATATACATACACTTGTTGGTCATCTCAACGACCTTTCCATTGACGTAGACGTGTATGGGTGGGGCTGATCCCACGAGGCGCAGTTGGATGTCACGTGTGTCCAACATGTTTGCGTACTTGCCTTCTGATTGTACTGTGAAGGTGAGCTATATGGGGATGAGGGGAGAGGGTTAGTGTTTGTGTTTGTGATAGTCTTTGCATGAGTTGTGTGCATTTAATAGATGGCTGTATGAGTACGCTGCGTGTGGTTGAGGTGATTTGTGATTGAACTAGCTATGTTGCATGTACTATAACACTTAGTGAGTTGTATATTATTGTAGTCTGAGTGTATGTTGTGGTTGTATAATGCTACCTACTGAGTTGTAGTTACTTGTGTACTATATTACTTAGTGAGTTGTATATTATTGTAGTCTGAGTGTATGTTGTGGCTGTATAATGCTACCTACTGAGTTGTGGTTACTTATGTACTATAACTCCTACTGATTTGTATATTATTGTAGCCTGAGTGTATGTTGTGGCTGTATAATGCTACCTACTGAGTTGTGGTTACTTGTGTACTATAACACTTAGTGAGTTGTATAATATAATAGCCTGAGTGTATGTTGTGGTTGTATAGGGCTTTAGGGTTACTTGTGTCCGATATCACTTACTGATTTGTAGAAGAAAGTGGTGCGCGTGTATTCTGCGGTAGTCCATCGATAGTCTCCGTTGAGATGGTCCATGGTTAGGCCGTCATCTTCATACACCTGTAATTGATGAGTTATTCCGCTTTAGTTGGCCAATAGCTATGGATCATACCCATTCAGATATATCTTAAACCTTAAACAAAAACTTTTGTAAGAACAGAAATAGCTATGGATCATACCCATTCAGATATACCCTAAACCTTAAACAAAAACTTTTGTAAGAACAGATAGATACTTACATCGCACATACAAGCAGAGCACACACACACACACACACACACACATATATATATATATATATATATAATATTTATGTATATATATATTTATTGTATATATATTGTATATATATATATATATGTATATATATGTAATATATATATATGTATATATATATATATTTACAAATATATATATATATATATATACGAAGGCAACATAAGTCAAGTACACACATACACGAGGACAGATCTTACACACCATTACACCAACTATACACACATATACTTCGAATACAAACACACAACTACCATTCACAGATAACATACTTTGCTTTTGCCGTGTGTTCCGCCGGGGTAGACAGAAACCACCAGAGTGCTGTACTCTCTCTGCGCCAGTCCTTCCGTATCGCCTGTGACGACGGGAATGCGCGGGATGATGGCACCTGCACGCACATACACCCCCCACTCTTCCAACGTAAGCTTCTGCTTAAGCAATTTACCTACCATTTAACATTCAGGAGAAACAAGTGGTGGTTTAGGGCTTAGGGTTTTTTCTAAGGTAAACTTCTGCTTAAGCCGTTTGCTTACCATTTAACATGCAGGAGAACATGTAGTGGTTGTTTAAGGTTTAAGGTTTAGTTCTAAGGCAAGGTTCTGCTTGAGCAGTTTATCTACCATTTAACATTCAGGAGAAAGAGGTAGTGGTGCTTTAAGGTTTAGGGTTTTATGGTTTACTTCGAAGGCAAGCTTGTGCTCAAGCAGTTTACCTACCATCCAGCATTCAGGTGAAACAGGTGCTGTTGTTATTAGCTACACGGCCGAAAACGAGACAATCAATCACAAACAAATGCGACATAATGGACTAATAATACTCGTCATGACATTCACACACACACACACTCGCCTCTACACCCAGTGCCGCAGAAAAAACTCGCACGCAGACGCATACCATGTGTCACACACAAGAGTAATCACCTACCAACTAATATCACACACACACAAAGTAGCACACACACACACAGGGACACCTTCGAACCTATTAACTAACATCATACATACACACAAAGTAGCAAACACACACACAGACCCCTTCCACCCACCCTCGCGTTCCCCATCACTCACCCATTGGCCCGCCATCGCGTAACATGCCGTCGTTGACTGAGAACCACAGCCCAGGAGGCAACCACGTAACCACCTCACTCGTGTCTGAGGCACCCGCCTTAACCAGCACAGGACTGATCATCATGTCACTCCCAAACATGTACTGTGGGAAGTTGCCCATGTAGTCAGCGGCGTATGCGTGCTCGTGGTGAGGGAAGTGGTAGTACAGTGGTTGGATTATGGACACGCCCGACTCGAAGGAGAGCCGTGCCTGGGAGAGGAGGAGGGGGAGGGGGATATGTTTAGTATGTATATGGGTATATGAAATATATCGTATACATACATATATACATATATACATACTTACATACAAGCATATAAATATATATATACATGATATTGCATGCTACGTATACATTGTATTATATGATAATGTATATACATATATATATATATATATATATATTGCCGGTGCAAAGTATTGTTAAGGCATAGCAGTTAAGCATGCAGCGATATACACACAAGGATCACTCTGTACGATGCTACTGAAGTGACACTCCATATAAATCCCATGATAGGCTTAATCTTATGAAACCCACAAGCACCGACATCCTTAGTAACTCCAAGTCAAATAGGAGTATCTGTAGGTAGTACTCTCCGTATAGGGTTTACAGCTTGGCTAAACTCTAAACCCTAAACCAAAAAAGCGACCATACCTGAGTGAAACCCCTTGGCCCTAAACCCTAAAACAATACATCCTAAACCTCAGTGTATGTAGGAATAGATTGATCCATCCCATACCTGAGTGTACATATGAATACAATAAACCATCTCATACCTGAGCGTATATATAAATTAAATAAACCATCCCATACCTGAGTGTACATATAAATAGAATAAACCATCCCATAAATGATGTCTAATTTTGACCTGAGTGTATATACAAATTAAATAAACCATCTTTTACCTAAGTGTATATATAAATTAAATAAACCATCCCATACCTGAGTGTACATATAAATAGAATAAACCATCCCATAAATGATGTCTAATTTTGACCTGAGTGTATATACAAATTAAATAAACCATCTTTTACCTAATTGTATATATAAATAGAATAAACCATCCCATACCTGAGTGTATATATAAGGAATTAGCCGTGCTCGATCAATCATTGCCCTGCGATTGGCGTCAAAGTACCTATCCGGTACCTTCCACGGAGACACCACAGCACACTGTGGATAGCCCGAGTCCTTCTTCTCTGAGGGAAAGGGATCAGCACATGCTCCTGCACTCATTCCTCGCTCATGCAGACGAAGAATACCTACCACACACCACGTGGGTAGACGGATGAGCGGAGGAGATGATGCGATGAGGGGGGGGTGCGTTGTATGATTTGATATGGGAGTATGGGAGATGTTGGTTGAGCCGGTACAATGTATGCAGCTAATGAGAGGTTGTATGTTTATATGTCTGAATGTATGCAAATACAATGTATGTCGTCAAGGACAAGTTCAATGCATGTATATATGAATAAAGTTTT
>NW_014038080.1:3078-6332 GCF_001186125.1 Sphaeroforma arctica JP610 | reverse complement strand
CACACAGTGAGAAAATGGGAGATATAAATAGATACGTAGATCCTATAGTCCACACGGTAAAGTCATGGGAGATGTAAATAGATACGTACACCCTACAGTCGACACAATGAGACAATGGGAGATATAAATAGATACATACTTCCTGCAGTCCACACAGGAAGACAATGGGAGATATAAATAGATGCATACACCCTACAGTCCACACAGGAAGACAATGGGAGATATAAATAGATACGTACACCCTACAGTCCACACAGGAAGAAAATGGGAGATATAAATAGATACATACACCCTACAGTCCATAATGTGAGACAATGGGAGAGATAAATATGAATAAGGATATACATAGTTCGAAGTTAAATGGCAGATAGAATCAGAAACAGCTCAGAAAAGGGATATAAATAGTGCGAAGATAAATGGCATACAGAATCAGTATCAATCGACACAAGAATAGACAACTCACAACTCACAACGAGCGAATGATATATAGAGGGATGGCTAGTACAGGAGAAGCCACAGATCCAGTAGTCACTACCAGTACATGAAAAAGTTACATACGCCAATAGCCAGTGAAATACGCGAAGGCAAAAGGTTCTAGTATGTTGATGAAAGTCAGACACTCCCATACATTAACTAGAAAACGTACGTATACCCAATACGTGAACTGAATCACACAAACACCTCCCACGCTCTACTTACCTGGAGGTAGCCCGGGGGTGGTCCGTCGCGAAATTGATGTGGTTGTGGCATTTGGGCTATTATTAGCAGCCAATAAGAATCCGTTGGCAGCAAATCTGATCTCAGGAATGGCGGTAGTGGAGATATTGCTCGACACTGAGCTGTCCTCAGCCAACTGCATCCCAGCAACACCTGCAAGGGCTGTCTGTGGGTGTACATGAGCACATGGGTATGTGTGAGAGTACACATGCACATGGGTGTGTGTGGGTGTACATGTGCACATGGGTGTGTGTTAGTGTACAAATGCACATGGGTGTGTGTGTTCGTATGCATGTCATGTTAGTGTGGTTGTTGTATACAAACACAATGTACGTATTGGTATGTATGTCATGTTAGTGTGGTTGTTGTATACCTATACGATATACGTGTTGGTATGCATATGTCATGTTAGTGTGATTGTTGTATACAAATAAATGTACGTCTTGGTATGTTATGTTATGTTAGTTTGGTTGTTGTATACATATACAATGTACGTGTTGGTATGCATGTCATGTTAGTGTGGTTGTTGTATACATATACAATGTATGTCTTGGTATGTATGTTATGTTAGTGTGTTTGTTGTATACCTATACAATGTACGTCTTGGTATGTCTTCAGTTGTCGTTGTCTTTCCTATCAGACCATAGTCTGCCATCACATCTCATGTACATCCATGAAGCAAATGTGACTGATGCAGTGTACCATATGTGAACAATACATTGTTGTGTGTGATTCATCCATACTACAATATACACTATACTGCGTGTTTCATACATAGCACCTGATATATCCAGTTGTGTGTGTTTCATACAAAGTACATGTGTGATGATATATACAGTTGTGTGTGATTCGTACATAGTATCATGTGTGCTTGATATATACAGTTATGAGCGTGTTTCATACACATGTGCGCATGTGTGCTTGATATATACAGTTATGTGCGTGTTTCATACACATGTGCGCCTGTGTACGTCACACCTTGAGGATGAGTTGGCCAGTCACCTGTGTGCCCATCGACTGCTTATCCGTCAGATCGACACAGACACTCTCCTCTGCGCATGAAAAGCAAACGCAGGGCCAGGTTGTCAGCTGACACGCGGTGTCAATGTGTCACACAACTGGTGTCTCGTGAGACACATGCCCCTTCACCATGGCAACCAGAATGAGCCACACTTTCATTGGCCAGGTGTCTGTGCCACACGACAGTTCACAACAAATTTCAGTTCAACCTTAACACGTGACACCCACGAGCGTACTACCGTATGGGGTAGGTGTGGCGTGTCATTTCGGTGTCGTGTCAAATGTTATGAGTCATGCATGTATGAGGTCAAGTGCATGTCACTGCGTGTGCTCTCTGACGGAAGGTGTATTACCAGTCCCACACAGGTTACCTTTGACCGTGCATGTAACCACCAATTGACTACCATTGGCCCTTTAGTTATATATATATACATCTATCTATATGTACATATTTCGATGAGAACATTATGGAGATATATACACTTTTTTAACATTACCTATTAGGACATACAAACACCATTATCATATCATTGCAGATATATAATCACCACTATTACACTATTTATAATTAACAGATACACATATATACCGCATATAGACAAACATGCAGCACTAATATGCTATTAATAGATAAAATATCTACCATTTATAGATGTACACCCACACCATTGGTTTTCCATACCGTGGCCCGTGTCCAGAAGATCCAGCGTAACTGTACCCAAACAGTAATCGGCTTTAAAGACATTACGAGCCATCACATCCACCACCACCTTGCTATGGTTTTGTACCAACCTGCGATGAAAGCGAAGAAACACATATCAGCCAAGGAAGACACGGGGCAATATACATATAAATACACACACACATATATAGATATATATATTACACATATACACATACATATATATTTACATACATACATACAGAAACACAGACATACATACGTACACACATGTATGCATGCATATATATATAGTGATGAATAAATGAACAACTTTACTAGAGCCCAAAATATGAAGCATAGCAGAAGAAGGTGGGGTGCGTATAAAAAATCTGTTACCAGGGCTTGCCAGGTTAGAAAGAAGTATATTCACACACACAGTTACATATACACCTATACATATGAAACAAATGTACTCACTATATCCATACGAAGACCACAGGCATCAATATAAGCCACATGCGGAGCATAACCATACACAGTATATGATGCGTTGAACACTGGCTCAGGAGCTTTCTCAACCATTTTAGTTCTGTATTTCTGTATCCTCTCCCCCTCAACCATCACCTGTGCGTATAGCCCCGTGGAGATACCTATGGGAAGCATCGCCATGAGAAGTGTAAGTCATGAGATGCATATCATATACATATATATACACACACATATATATATATATATATACTTATATATATATATATACCTATGGGAAGCATATCCATGAGTAGTGAAAGTCATAAGATGCATATATATATATACATACATACATGCATACACACACACACACACACACACACAC
>NW_014038080.1:0-1902 GCF_001186125.1 Sphaeroforma arctica JP610 | reverse complement strand
TAACCCCTTGTGTATGTATGTGCATTCAAATATGTTGCACATCCGTGGCATAGGTCCTTCGCAAATGTCGGTAGTTGTGATGAATCTATACCTGGTGTGCTGCGTGTGTATCTCAACGATAAACTCCACGTGAAGTGCGAGTGACAGTTACTAATACAAATCAAAAGCATTGCACACGTTTAGTTCCCCATTGCGATCACGTCTGTGACAAACCATACTCCCCAATACGACTACACACAGACCATAGTCACATGGGGACCATCATAACTCGGTGCTCAGACACACGCTACACATATAAGACTATCCATACACACTAGACACATAAGACTATCCATACACGCTACACACAAGATACTATCTATACTCGCTACACACATAAGACTATCCATACACGCTACATACATAAGACTATCCATACACGCTACACACATGACTATCCATACACGCTACTCATATAAGACTATCCCTACACGCTACACATATAAGACTATCCATACACGCTACACACATATGACTATCCATACACGCTACACATATAAGACTATCCATACACGCTACACACATAAGACTATCCATACGCACAACAACTGCCTTTGCTCTCGCACGCTTTACACGCAAAGACGCATCAGCACACGCCACGCATTGGAGTTACCAATCTTCCGCACAGATATGTCCAGTCCACTGGCTTCTTTGATGAAGATCTTCATTTGTTTGAGATGATCTGATTGGTGGGCACCGCCTTCCGATGAATTCTCTGGATTTCGATTGGCCGATGGGCTGACTGAGAGATCATTCATTGCGGTCGTGACTGCCTCACCCGTTGCGTCGTCATCTCGTTCGGAGAGATACTCCAGCACAGCTCGAGTTCCTACAAAATAGAACAGACTATTATCAGGCGAGTGTAGGTATACTATAAATAGAACAGACTATTATCAGGCGAGTGTAGGTATACTATAAATACAACAGACTATTATCAGGCGAGTGTAGGTATACTATAAATAGAGCAGACTATTATCAGGCGAGTGTAGGTATACTAAAAATAGAACAGACTATTACCAGGCGAGTGTAGGTATACTATAAACACAACAGACTATTATCAGGCGAGTGTAAGTATACTATAAATAGAACAGACTATTAACCGGCGAGTGTAGGTATAGACCATGTCCCTGGGTTTAAGATGAACGCATACACCGAGGGCGTAGGATATTGACATGTGATAACATACACTACACATGATATATATTCAGTACACATGACATATATACTATAAATAGGACAGACTATTATATATGGTTACGTGTGCATAATTAACGTGTACGATAGAAGGAAATGCTGAACCGCAAGCGTCTTTGCTTACTTGTGGTGCCATCTAGCACATCACGTATGTTGTGCGTATGCTGCATGTGAATGCCACATGCAGCTCATTCTGCACACCTTCCACAGCCAAAGTAACAGACATACAGGTCACTGCAACATACGATATAGTACCATCCCTCTCACCTCCCAACCATTCACTGATACCAATAAGTTTGTTCCGAACTTCCTCTCACATCTCAACCATTCACTGATACCAATACGTTTGTTCCGAATTTGTGAATACAATGATGCCAACCCCCCGCCAACTTCTCACCTTGAATCACTATCTCCGGTGGCGGCTGTGTCAGGTCAGAATTGCCCGCCAAATCCATGTCGATGACCATATTTGTATCTTTGAGTTTGCCCAAGCCCGGAGGCAATTGGGTAAGGTTGTTGTGGCTCAGATCCAATTGGAGCAGAAGCGAACACACACTGAGACTAACAGGTATCCTCCTTAGCTGATTGTGCGATACGTTGAGGTCTACTAGGGTGCTGAGAGAGCCTGCAATAGTGGACAATTAACGAGGAATGGAAGGTTAGGGACGC
>NW_014038081.1:5261-6334 GCF_001186125.1 Sphaeroforma arctica JP610 | reverse complement strand
TATATATATATGTATATATGTATATATGTATATATATATATATATATATGTATATCAATTTTCAAGAATGTATAAAATAGATCAAATATCAAGTATATTCATAACCGAAACTAACACACACTCGATACTAACCAGGTCACGACCACGAGTACTACCACGAGACAGTTAGGGGCACTCAGATAGTCAAGACGGGGATGGATCTGCAGCACTTCGATGTGGTGGATATCGAATGGACCGAGGAATCCAACTACCAGAACTATACTGTACGCGTGTGCCTGTGGATATGTATACATTTGTATTTATCCGAGTATGTATCTTTCCGTTTATATGTGTGTATTTATCTGTTGACTCTATGTACTTAAATTGTATCATGTATCATGTATCATGTTGCTTTTTCTCTGCCATGTCCCTGAATTCTATCGTATGTGCTTGGCTTATTCCCGCTCATGTCCGTGGACTATATCGTATACCTCCGCTCTCTCATGCCTTTGTATTGTGCCGTATATTCTCACCTTTTCTGCTCCATCTTCCCATGTCCCTGATTTCTATCGTATGTGCTTGGCTTATTCCCGCTCATGTCCGTGGATTATATCGTATACCTCCGCTCTCTCATGCCTTTGTATTGTGCCGCATGTTTTCATCTTTTCTGCTCCATCTTCCCATGTCCCTGAATTCTATCGTATGTGCTTGGCTTATTCCCGCTCATGTCTATGTATTATATCGTATACCTCCGCTCTCTCATGCCTTTGTACCTTTTCTGCTCCATCTTCCCATGTCCCTGAATTCTATCATATAATCTTGCCTTGTTTCCTCTCATATTCTTCAATTATATCGCATATTCTTGCTTCCCCTTTCTCATGTCCTTGTATTATATCTTAAGTGCCGGCTTTTCTTTTTCTCACATACCTTGTGCAGGTCAATGTGACTAAATACGACACCGCCGACTTCGCAGCAGACGAACAAGTTCTGAAACAAATCACAGAAAGTGAAGAGATACTAAGGTCACTGGCCGATGCACCGCTTTGTCGTTTACCTATGACGGTAAGTGTAATGTGGATTATTCATTGTTATAT
>NW_014038081.1:0-3057 GCF_001186125.1 Sphaeroforma arctica JP610 | reverse complement strand
ATATATAGTTACATGTATACATAAATATGTATATGTATCTATGTATATGTGTATGTATGGGTATATATATATATATATATGTGTGTGTGTGTGTGTGGGTGTGTATATTGTGAACATGGAGTAGAGGGATGGGCGTCTACGTTCACGGATCAGTATGGGCCTGTACCAGTCTATCTGACATGTATATTTTCCGATGCGTATTATGAAGATTTGTGATTGAATAATTTGAATATATATATAAATTTACCATCACGCCCCATGTATGTTTATGTACTTTAAGATGATTACAAATATATTATAACATTCTATGGTGAATCTGTATGTATAAATTGATTGCACATTGACTATACAATTGCTAGATACACTTATATGCACACCGAAGTTATACTACATTTACTATACATTTGCAAGGTACACCTATTTACAGGTATATGCTAGCACTCTAACTATACTAGTTCATGGTGCTCATATATACATACAAATGATACCACACGCATTATGCATTTGCAAGATAGATCTATATACAAGTATATGGTATCACTTTTAATGTACTATCGTACGATACACCTATACACATAAAAATGATACCACTTTTATTATACATTTGGAAGGGAAATTTATATACATGCATAGGTTATTTTTTTACAATACTATTTTGCATTCATTCTGCACTATACTTGTTATAGTGTTCCTGCACACATAAAAACGACACCACATGTACTATACTACATTTGCAAGGTACACCCATATACATATGCGTATGCTATCACATATATCACACACATAAAAGACGACACCACATGTACTATACTACATTTGCAAGGTACAACCATATACATATGCGTATGCTATCACATATATCACACACACATAAAAACGACACCACATGTACTATACATTTGCAAGGTACACCCATATACATATGTGTATGCTATCACATATATCACACACACATAAAAACGACACCACCATGTACTATACATATGCAAGGTTTACCCATATACATATGCGTATGCTATCACATATATCACACACACATAAACATATTATCGCATGTATGGTACCATTGCAGGAGGAGTCCATGTCGTCTGTGAATATCCGCCTACAGCAAACGTCTGTGGGGACGTTATTGGTGTCTGCTCTGAGAGATTCGTTTCTATCGGACTGTGCGATTTTCAATGCCGGCGGAATCCGTGCGAACAAACTGTACGACAAGGGGCGAAGCGTATTCACATACGCCGACCTAGAGAATGAGGTGAGTACATAGCCGCCGAACGTTTTGTGTGTATTGGCATGTATGTATGCGTATGTATGTACATACACACATGTATATAGACTTGGCACTCGTCTATGTCTGTGTATCGTACGTTTAAAAACTTGTACTCGTAATTGAAGTGGGTGGATAACCGTTAAATGTTTTGTGTTTATTTTAGTGTATAGGTATACATGTACATACACACAAGGATAGGAAATGACAAGTCCATGTCTGTCTGACGTACCTTTACATAATTTTACTCGTAAAGTAGATTGATAATTCATCCTATTGTGTGTTCCCATATGTATAGTACATCCGCAGTGTAGAGCCGATAGACATTTTGCGTATATCTGCATGTATGTATGTACATGTGCATGCACACATATAACGTACGTATGTATGCTTCTACTCGTAAAGTAAACTGATAATTCATCCTGCTGTGTGTAACCATATGTATAGTACATCCGTAGTGTATAGCCGTTAGACATTTTGCGTAGATTTGCATGTATGTATGTACATGTGCATGCACACATGTAACGTACGTTTGTATACTTCTACTCGAAAGTTAGATTGATAATTCATCCCGCTGCGTGTTCTCTTATGTATATCATACCCGCAGATGCCGTTTGACAACGAAGTGGTCTGTGTACGGATGCCAGGCAAGGTATGTGTACGTATGTGTACGTATGTGTACGTATGTGTACGTATGTGTACGTATGTGTACGTATGTGTTGTGCAGCGGGTATCCGGAGTATTGGTCTCCACCAACCAATTTCCTTATATTCCTATATTCGCACGAAGTTGCGATCAAGTTCCATCGCCCAAGAACCCTACATTACCATATCGGGAATAGGTCTTCACCATAATCAAGCTGCTATTACACCGTCAGCACCACACAGACGCAGAGATTGATATGTGGTAGCAATGCGTGGTGTGTGAGTGCATTGTTTCATGGTTTAAACCCCTAAACCCTAAGAATGTGCGGTGTTCTCATACCAAACTAGAATTCTTGAAGGTAGGGGTGTTTCAGGGTTTAAACCCCTAAACCCCAAGCATGTGTGGTGTTCTCATACTAAACGAAAGTTTTTGATGGTATGGATGTTTCAGGGTTTAAGCCCCTACACGCTAAGCATGTGTGGTGTTCTCATACTAAACTAGAGTTCATAAGGGTAGGGGTGTTTCAGGGTTAAACCCCCAAACCCTAAGCATGTGTGGTGTTCTCATACTAAACTAAAGTTCTTGAGGGTATGGGTGTTTCAGGGTTTAAACCCCTACACTCTAAGCATGTGTGGTGATCTCATACTAAACTAAAGTTCTTGAGGGTATGGGTGTCCCGTGCACCGGTAGTCCAGGTGCAAATAAAAGAACAGCAGCTAGCAATGAAGCAGAGGCGTGTGTTTAGGGGTGGTCGTATTAAAGTAGCACTATGAATCAACCCATTAATTTATTAGTTGCGTATGAATAATCTGAAGGACAGTATATTGCACATGCTCATTTGTGGGTGGGCTGTGTTTAGGTGTTTCAAGAAATAATCCGATACTCCCGACGGAATGCAACCCTGGACCCCCCTGCCGAATCCGGTGGCTACATGCAGGTATGTACCTGTATGGATGTAGTTGTATTCAATGTAGGTATACATGAGATCATATATTTATATCTATCTATGTGTATGGTTAGATAGCGTTATGAGTGTAGTTGAATTTAGTGTAGGTATACATTAGATCGAAAATTTATATATATATATATATATGTGTGTGTGTGTGTGTGTGTTGTATATATATATATATATATATATATGTATG
>NW_014038082.1:3475-6337 GCF_001186125.1 Sphaeroforma arctica JP610 | reverse complement strand
CTATACTTAAATAACACATAGAAGACAACTAGTTTATTACCTTCTATATATATATATATATATATATATACATATATACATATATATACATATATATATATATATATCCAAATTCTCGTACCTGAGCCTGATATCCGATTCGAATCCAACACGCACTGTACCCTGGCTACCTCTCTAGGCTCCACAAAGTACGAGAGGTCAATTAACTGCTCGTCGTCACTCAACCCTTTGAGCACACCGTGGCCACTACGTATGCGTTCACTTGGCGTTACAGCTGAGCGAGATACATGGGGTTTGTGGTGATGGGGATCGAGAGTTTTAATTGGAAGATTGATTGAACAGCGGATAAACCTATCTTACTACGTGCTGACTACACCTATGACTACGCCAACGATGATATAGCAGGCAAGTATCTGATGCACCACGACGCTGCGAATGGGTATAGTCGACAGCCGCAGCTGAGCCAGGGCCATTACAGTGAAATCACGAATAGCAGATTGTCAAATAGCTGTGTGTCTACTATCCTACCATTGCCAAGCGATGGCAATACATGAAGTAGGTAGGTGTTGTGTAGGTAGGTGTTGTGTAGGTAGTGTAGATATATAGCGTTCGCGTGGCGACACGACTGAGGGATTACCCATACAATACGCCTATTCCAACACTGCACGGAAGACCTTATACGTTTTTGGGTCGCTTTTCTGTAGCAAGACAGGGTTAGATGACGCTGTATGTAGGTAGGTGTAGCGAAAAGCGTGTGACTGTACCAATCGATGCAATATTGAACAGTTGCCTCTGCTTGGGTGCGAAGTATTCTTGCGTATTAAGTAGGGTTTCAGGGGGGGTTTCTTTTAGGGTTTTAGGGTTGGAAAGGCCAGCAGCTACGTATGTGCGCACTCAAATCCCCAGCTGAGCGAGATTTAATACACGCCTGCACAGATTAACGTGCACAAGCAACAGCTCTAAATACCATACCCACCTGTTCTATTCCTTTTTTTAACACTTCAGCGGAAATATCGTACTTTGGCCAGGCAGCTGACCTGAACGCTTCCCAAACGCTTCTGACAGCGATACACACGCACTGTACACGCCGATACCATACAAAACACCTCAAACTACCAACGAGATACTACGGAAGCTACTGACACGCCCATACCATACAAAACACCGCAAACTACCAACGAGATACTATACAAAACACCTCAAACTACCAACGAGATACTACGGGAGCTACCGACACGCCCATACCATACAAAACACCTCAAACTACCAACGAGATACTATACAAAACACCTCAAACTATCAACGAGATACTACACAAACACCTTAAACTACCAACGAGATACCATACAAAACACCTCAAACTACCAACGAGATACTACACAAAACACCTCAAAATACCAACGAGATACTACGGCAGCTACTGCGTGCGTGTAATGGGTTGAGTATATTTTGTGCATAGATACGTATGCCCTACCACTCTTGTTTTTGGTGTAAGCTGCCTGTTCTGTATCGCATATCAGCTTGATGTCGGTTCGGAAAGCCCTCCAAACGCCTAGCAGCGATTGCTTGGAGTCATCTTCATCACACACATCATAGAACGCCGCCAGCTCACCTAGACGCTTCGATAGGGCCGTGAAGTCGCCTCTCCTATAGATACATGTAGACGTCTATATATTTAGGTGCTTATAAATACATGTAGACGACTATATGGTTAGGTGCTTATAAATAACATGTAGACGACTATGGTTAGGTGCTTATAAATACATGTAGACGACTATGGTTAGGTGCCTATAAATACATGTAGACGACTATATAGTTAGGTGCTATAACCGTGGGGGTCGGAATAGTAGCCTCAACCCTAGCGATACAGCCAGTGTGGGCAAGTGTAGAGTCTGGTATTACACTTAGAAGGAGCGTTTAGACACTTGTTTTATAGGTATGACGAAGGTGTAGCTAGAACCACTAGATGGCTCGGTATGTAGTTGTAGTATTGATGTCAAACACCTCGTCTGAATACGCAAGAGCCTTCCCTATGATATGATACAAGCTCACTATGGCACTATATAATAAAGAGAAATATAGACCATATGCGTAAGGGTGATATGCTACAATCTCACTATGGCACTATATAATAAAGAGAAACATAGACCATATGCGTAAGGTTGATATGCTACAAGCTCACTATGGCACTATATAATAAAGAGAAACATAGACCATACGCGTATGGTGGATATGGTACAATCTCACTATGGCACTATATAATAAAGAGAAACATAGACCATATGCGTAAGGTTTCTTCTACCTACAGAGCGAGCGCAGGAATCCATGTAGTATAGGGAGCCACAAGGATTGGGTACCCTCCTGGGCAGGACATAAATAGAAAAACTACCTGCAGACCAAACACACATATACAGTCTACTCTACCCAAAGTGCATATCATTCAGCTATTTATAGGGAGAGGCACTCTATACAGTTAATGTAGTCAGACACCACCCGATAAGCTATATCCATATGCAAAACAGAGCCCTACCTCAAGGCGCTAGTCAAGGTCTGGTTGACTTGTGGCGTCTCTATTTCCTCCGCAGTATGAGCGATGGTAACCTTGGTAACGGTGGCTATGTCAGCCCCTGTGCTCTCGATCTCGATTTCCACGTAGAACATGTCCGTGTTTATAAACACAGTGGTGATGGGTGGGGCGGAGTCATCCTCGTGGTATTGTAGTCTGTAGGTACAATATATGATTATATGACTATATATATAAACATAAACACACATATATATATACATACATAAATACATACATATATATATATATACATATATATATATATATATATTCTATTTATGTATATCTGTAAGACA
>NW_014038082.1:0-2785 GCF_001186125.1 Sphaeroforma arctica JP610 | reverse complement strand
TATATAATACATACATATGTATATATATATATATATATATATATATATGTATATAGATATATATAAACTATATATATATATATATATATATATATATGTATATATACAAATATAAACATGTAATTACTATATATATATATATATATATACATGAATCGACGTATTGTGTTAAGCAACGATAGACACGGACAAATGTATATTGCATTTCATAATCTTTACAACGAACAAGTCTATATTGAAAAACACAGTAATGTGGGGCGAAGTCGAGCTAGCCCGTATATATATCTCTCTATCTGCAAGCGAACTGCAAGTGACCCTGTTGCGGCTTGCGATAGTATACATATGCGATGGTATACATATGCGATGATATACATATGCGATGGTATACATAGGCGTAACGCAAATTTCGAATGTTTCGCGAACTCTTTACAGACATACACTAGTGTTAATCAACACATTTTTGATAGGCAGGGCTGAGGTTTTTCTTGGGATTACGGTCTGCAGTGACACCAATAGCAGGTACGTACACACACCCCGCTCCAACCTGTCCTATGGAACCGTTGCATAGCACCCGTGATACATACATCTGCACACGTGTGTGTACATAGTTTGACTTGGCAAACCAGGTTGTTGACTTGGCAAACCAGGTTGTTGACTTGGCAAACCAGGTTGTTGACTTGGCAAACCCAGTTGTTGACTTGGAGACTTAGAAATTGCTTGTATTCGACAGAGGCTCGATCTGCTTATCTCCAGTAAGAGAATTACACATACATACATCAACACATCCACACCATACTAACCTGTAAGTCTTAGAAATAGCCTGCAATTGGCAGAGGCTGTCGCTCTACTTATCTCAGTATGAGCACTACACATACATACATCCACCCCCATCCCACACCAAACTGACCTGTGGTCAGTAAGTCTTAGAAATAGCTTGTAACCGACTGAGAATGCACTACACACACATACATCCACCCCACACCAAACTGACCTGTAAGTCTTAGAAATAGCCTGTAGCCGACTGAGAATCTCTTTGCTCGTGAACACAGTGAGCCTGCCCTTCCCTTCGTCTATGAGTGATTTGCATTTGGTCACCGCTGCTTTGAGTCGCTCAAGCGAGCTTTCGGCCGCGGCTTTATCCTGAAACCCCGACGAGCGAAGTTGGAATTGGATTTGAATTGGATTTGCAGAGGAAGGATTAATAGGTCAGGTAGATACCGTGTTTAAAATCCATGGCCCACCCGAGATATAGACATGTTAATGGAGAGATAGCATCTCTGGCCATAGAAGGCCAGGGTCTATAACATCAGGATCAGGTAGTGTTTCTGTTGCAGTACTGTGAGTCGGGTTAAAGCACTGCTTGATAGTAGTAATTGATACTTGCAGAAGTGCGGCGTGCAGGATATCTGTTCCGTGTTCATCCTTAGCGCCATATCAAGTGACCGATCAAAAGGCTCTGGGGAGGCGCAAAACATAATCCCACGGCTGGCTATACTACCCAACCACAGAACAGACACTATGTAAGTGAGTATTGGAAGTAGAAAGAAGCCGGAGATTGGTCGAATATCAACTTAATATACTAAATGCAAGAGACCGATTCTGGGTCACTCTGCCGAGGGTGGCCCCGCTCGAGTAGTGGAGAGGACTACTGAACGCAGTAGCATGCACCACGTCTACAGTATACGTTGGAGAGTCTGAACCTTCAGTATTAGTCCACTCCAGTATTAGTCCACACAGTCTAACTTTAACAGGCACCCAGCATGCAAACTACCAAGGTGTTAGTGAGAGCTATAAGATTTGTGTACGTTATGCTCATAGTAGGTACCGCAGTGCCAATAAGCAATGGTTGCGGAATGAGTGACAGTACGACAAGCCATGCCACACCCGACCAACAGGTCTAATGGAAACAGCTAGATACCCACGATCAAAGGGTGTCTGTTGAGCTTATGTTAACAAGCACGTAACGGGTCCTTCTCACTTTGTCATCCCTTCTTGGTAGTATGGATGATGGTTGGGATTGTTGAAGTAGTAGACTATATTCCAGCATGAGTTATGCACAACGTACAAACTCGCTAATGCATCTCTACGCGTACTCTTTCGATAGCAATCGAACTATTTCCAATTGAAGTTGCAACAAACCGCTTTCCAGGGTGAGTTGTCAGCGTCGATATATTGTGCAACACTTCTTTGGATCAACTACGCCATTTATAATATTCGCCCTTGAGTGTTTCCACACCTACTGACTCCGACCGAACACACAGTCCCAGCCGGCAAGTAGCGTAACATATTGAGTGTGGATAATGCCATCTCCCCTACCACTGGCTACTCTAATCTGACTACAGCATCGACCAATACTCTCAATACCTTTAAGGCCACTAATAGCTTTGTTGGGTTGGAAGTCAGTGTCCCCACATGCTTGAACCGCTCCAGTGTTTTCTTGAGCAATTGTGTGGTCTTTAAAAACTCACTGCGGTCAGCCGCAAAGTTGACCTTTCCGTAGGGGTGAACTACGGTGAACAAGAATTCGATAAGAATGAATAGATTGGCGAAGGTCGTTAAACTGATACTTGTGACGTGTCACATAAGATGCGAGCGTGTGAGATGTTATTTCAATTTTATAATGAACAGGGTGCAAGACGTATTTAGCACACAACCTCGTATGTGCACCTATATCAAAAACGCTGTAGTATACCTATGTTACATTAACTAAATATAAATAAACAAATACACACATGCATATATATATATATATATATATATATATATGTGTGTGTGTAGTATGTGT
>NW_014038083.1:2668-6338 GCF_001186125.1 Sphaeroforma arctica JP610 | reverse complement strand
GTAGTAGTAGTAGTAATAATAATATATATATATATATATATATATATATATATATATATATATATATACTCTTATATATATATAAATACTCTTTTTCGTATCAGCATTTTGCTTTCGTCAGACTATTTAGTATTGCTGGCTTAGAACTAAGCTTCATAGTGGTGGTATGCAGCCGCAAACGCTCTGTTGCAACTCTTCCAACTTGTTCGTGGTATTGTGTGTCAAGAATATTACAACACGAGTCAGTTTCAACCACTGCCAGCTGTGGTTTGGGTCATTCTGAGCCCCTATTGACACACTCGGGTTATTTACAACCCCGAGTTCTGGTGTACAGCAAGACTTCGCAAAACTATCGATTTTAAAGTTTGTTCCTATCTCGTGGCTCAGGTCTTCCACAGAGTGATTCGTATTCAAGATGAATTCAAAAACGGGCGGTCAACGGACGGGAGTGTCTGGGAAAGTGCTGGTATGAAGGCCGGCACGCCTATATATATATATTGGCGTGGTTTAGTTATATTTGCTCGTATGTAGTTCTCGTGGTCAAATGTTATTGAAGGGGATGCCTGGTGAGAAACATCCGATCCTCCAACCTCAACACGTTGAACGTGCACTGAATCACTGTACTGTAACTTCGTCTCTTATACCTTCTGTATGTCTGTGTCGTTGCGTAGTATCGAAGGAACTGCGTAGGGAGCAAGGATTATTTGTTGCACTGGCTGAACATTCTATTGCTTTTATATTTAAGTTCCTTGGTAGCGGCTCGCAAATGTACTCGTACATGTATCACAAGATATGTATTCAATTTTATGTAGTCAGTATCTGATCAATGTATATGTAGTCAATGCCTAATGACTGTATATGTAGTCAATACCTATTCAATTTATATGTAGTCGACATCGTCTTGCATATGTCGTGCGCAAGTTTTTGTAGCGTAGAGTAGCCGTGCAGATGGCATCAGGTACGCACAGAGTTTGCATGTGTCATATGCTTCATTGACATGTGCGTGTTAACATCGGACATCTACCCACTTTTAAACGCCACGAATAGCACAGAGACAATTGTTAGGCCAGGTGTTTCAGGCAGTCTGTGTCCTGGGCCTGTTCAGCCTGATAGACCCTCCGTATCTACTAACGAACTGTCACACAACACCCGTTGTCGCGTTATATCCTGACGTGTGCACTAATGTATGCCATTGCATTCATACTTTCCGTCAGAATCTGAGCATGTTTACGCTGACGTACGGAGCTGTGGTGGTGCAGCTGCTCAAGGACCACGAAGACCGCACGATAGTAAACAAGAAGCTAGATAAAATGTAAGGGGAGGCTGGAGTACAGTGTGAGTTGGTGCAAAAGCATTAGGTGGCGTTGTATGTACTAGCCAAACGACCAGTCAGTTGTTGGCCGGTCGAACAAAGACTATGTAGGTATCTATGGACAGACACATATGTCGCTCCATGTCATGGTATGGGATAATGATCCTTACGAGCTGAACTATCGTCAGTTGTGGAGATCGAATATGTCATCGGGTGTCTGCTTATATACAATTGGCAGTGCTGAAGTAATTGAGTATACGTTTTTATCTGAGAATGTGCGCTTGTTGTGCACTGTACTGCGCAATTCAACTATACCAATGATGTATTAGGCTTAACCCTTATCGTGGGCCGTGGATATCGAGTACTTCAGACTCTCTCCACAACAGCTCTGCATATCCAACACCTCTATTTGGTAGCGCTTAAAGGTCAACAACTGAATGTATAATATCAAATACCAGAGCCCGACCTTCGAATTCCCATGACAGGCATACTTTCCTGTATAGTCGTATCCAATAATCTGACTACCGTGATCTAAAGCTCTCTGCCTGTGACACTCTGTATCGTACAGGGGCTATAACATGGGATTAAGAATAGCTGAAGACATGTTCAGTCGCATCAAGCTACCGAAGTGCGAGGACCTCATAGCAGCAGCCGAAGTGCTGTGCAAGGTAGGTTCAAGTGGGCACATGTTTAGCGGGAGTGTGAGGGCCGAAAATCTGAACCAATCAATCTGCTGTTTAGGCAAGAAGTGTCTGTCTCTGCCTGTGTCTGTGTCTGTGTATGTAAATATATATATGTGTGTGTGTGTTTGTATATGTGTGTGTGTATGTATGTGTATTTGTATATATATATTTATATATATATATATATATATGAGTGTGTCTGTGTGCATGTGTGCGTATATATGTGTGTGCGTGTGCTGAGTTTATGTGCTAAGTTAGTATGAGCCGAAAAGACCTGGTGTCGTTGATGAAGGATCCAGAGAGATATCTGGATATGTACGAGTGTGGCATGGAACACTGTGCTTTAAGCGTGTTGTTTATTGATATGACTTCGTCTAATATTTCGGTCAAGAGTAATGTTGGCTTGGTGTATGTGCAAGTATATGTACTATGGAAATTTTACCTGTCCAAAATACAATGGCCATTTACTTTTACGTTCACTTGTTATAAATTGATCACAAAGTGAATATATACCTTGTTCATGTACGTATTAGTACCCGACCTAGTTTTGAACTGTTTTCGTTGTGTTTCATTAAACCTAGTTCAAATCAGTCAGGTTTCACACACGGTGTAGATCCTGTACTATCTACCTACCCATACAACTGCCCTCACCTTATCAGTACAGCCAGGTTGCAACAATTTACTATACATGTACAACTATGGACGTTCAGGCATCTTAAATTTCTTTCATCTCTGTGAACCCCCAAAACCCCCACAACAGTATTTCATATTGCATTGCTGCTGTTTACAGTTTTAAGATATGCATCCACAAAGAAAATTGGACTTTGTTTGGTATGTAAGCGATAGTCACCTGCAGTGAGAAAGTGCCGCAATAAAACATATTCCGCTACATATGTATGGCCATTTCTTCAACTTTTTGTCCATCATAATCACACAACAAGTACCGTTTTCGATTTGTTTTTTTTTGTTTTGGTTTTTTCCCGTTCCGCAAAGCAAAATCCGATCTCTACGACTTTTCGTTCGGTGGTGAGTCATACTGTATTGTCTAATGTGTGCACTAAAACAGTGAGTGTGTATCTTCCAATTCACATCACCACCACTTATCGGTCAACAGACAGCCTTTAAAATGTACCTAGGTGTGGTACCGGTGACGAAGGACTGGGCAGACTCAAATAAGGAGTTTTCCCTGGTGTTACCCGACAATCCATTGGAGGACTTTGTTGAATTGCCCGAGAACGAGAAGACGCTATTTTATTCGAATGTACTGCCAGGAATTATCAGGGGTGGACTACAAGCGGTATGAACGTATGCACACAAGTGTACTTTATTCAGTGATGCTTGATCAGCTGATGATCTCGCTTGTCATACTTGCGGAGACTCTCGTGGCGTGTCACGTTTCTTGGTCATAGTATCGAGTTAACGGGCCGATTCTCCATGTAGAATGGGATAATGTGCAGACATACATATTGAACACTATATGTGGCTAAGGTCCAGTAAAGCCATCGATGTACATATGTAAGCTGTGTGGGTGTGTGTGTACTGTGTCTATAATATATATATATATATGTATATACATATATATATATGTCTGTGTCTGTGTCTGTGTATGTGTGTATGTGTACGAATGTGTGTATGTGTACGAATGTGAGTATGTGTGTATCCTTATCTATGTCTA
>NW_014038083.1:0-1836 GCF_001186125.1 Sphaeroforma arctica JP610 | reverse complement strand
TGTGTGTGTGTGTATGTATATATTCCTGCGCTGTGGTTAAAATACTGTATCTATATACCTGTTCTGAAGGTGTGGGTTTGCAGCAGAATATTCAGTATCTCTAAGATCATTGTTTCTTTTCTTTCTGGTTGTAAATTCTTGTATTGAAGCCTAAAGGTCGTATATATTTGATTGAAATTTAGTATCAGTTGCCAATCGATTACATTAATCAGTTGAATGCCAATAAACTACGGAACCATTGTGATTGCAATGGACTACATCAGTAAGGGGACGAGAACTGGAAGTGCTGCAGCCAAGGCTGAAAACTGGGAAGAACAGTGTAAGGTGACTATCACAAGTGCAATAAATGGGGTGGTTTACGCGATATACATACTATCAATAAAATATATTTGAAAAAGTATCAGTACGAGTCTGAGTCTACAATCTATGGGTTTTTATTGGTGGAAAATTGGTCATACTGATGGTCGTACATTTTTTTTTAAAAACAATTATTTTGTGCCGGCTTGTACCGCCCTGCCTGTGAGTCCCTGAGTCCCAGAGACCTGAGTGCCCCCGGCATGTGCGTCATTTGTTTTACAAAAATGCAAAGTAAAAAAACACCTTTTAAAAACAATGAATCAAAATGGAAATGAAACTGTCTTGTCTTAGATTGACATTCCTTTTGCTTTACATATATCTATATGTACAAATTTGCAAACGTCATATGTACAGACTACAGTATTGATTTTATTTTAATAAAAAACAAATAAAAAAACAAATACATACCTCCAAATTTGATTTTTTTTTTTAAACTTTAAAACAAAAGAGCTTTAGTTGCCATGGATATTCTGGGCCCTGGGCCTGGGGTCTGTCATTCTTGCGTCAGAGTTTGATAGAGCCACCTCTGATACATACTTCTTTTCTTTTCTTTTTGAACTATGTATATGTAATCGGAAGAATTGTGAACATCTTCTGACTTTTGTGAGTGAAATGGTATTTGAGATATCTATCATCTGTTCAGAGAGAGAGAGAATAAAGATAACGAAACAAATCCAGCTTGTATCCAAATTTGACCACACGCTCGCATAAAATAGCATCAACAGAGGACATAAAGCAGTAGTTCAACTTTTCCAGTTGATATTGAGATCTGCCCAGAGTATAGTTAAATGAGCGAAGGGTAATTCAATTAATATTGTCTACTTTATGAAGGCTTCTAATTGCCATTCTCAGAATATAATAATACAGTTAAGTGTAAAACTGTATATATAAAGCTTTGTGGGTAAGCTGGTTCTCCCGAGTCAAGTATATATCCACAAATACGCCTGCATGACCAATCTAAGCTATATAGAAAGTACACATAAAATTACAAGTGCTAACCTATTAGTGCCAAATTGTATCGCTATAACTATGACATCTCATAAGAATTTCGCACACAACAATGCTAAGAAATATCTGAGGAAAGCAAAATACAACCACACTATCACACCCCTTCTACGGGGCCTGGCATACGGATTTATCATTTTTTCGGTGGTTAAGATAGTGTACCACTTACAACTATACAACAACTCAATAGCGGCCCAAAAAATGTAAGTAGCTCAACGCTGAAAGAATTTTAAGTGTACGTCGTATATGATGAGTATCATAGAGATTCCCCCAGTACTATAGAATTGCTAAGGTTGGCAGTTCACACTGCTGAAAAGACAATATACGAGTCACAAATAATATATATGTATACGTGTATGTATTTATATATATATATATATATATATATATATATATATATATATATATATATATATATATATATATATATATATATATATATATATATATATAGTATATATATATAGTATATAT
>NW_014038084.1:0-6342 GCF_001186125.1 Sphaeroforma arctica JP610 | reverse complement strand
TACATTGTTGTGCGAAAGGGATGTTTTTTCGTCTGAGTAATCTACCGTAATTCGTTTGTTTGCAACCACCGGTACAAATGGACTTGTATGTGTTGTATCGGTAACACCCAAGTTGAGTTGACGATGCTTTGTGCATAAGTGTATGCAACGCTCTTGTGTATAGGATTCTGTGTGATGAGATCTATGCGCTCCGGGATGGCCGTAGTCTGAAAGGTTTATTCAAAGTATCACAACCCGTCTAATCCCACACTCTGCACTCTCCCCAACTATGGCCACGCAGACGAGTGCTCCTGGTGAAAGTGTGGTACTCACCCCGACCATTGGAGTGGCGTATCTTGCACCGTACAGACGTTCTGCGTGTGCTGAGAATACAGTCATGCCCCGTACAACTCGTTCTAGATATATGCCATAAGCTCACCGATCTGATTCTGTGCCATGTTCACTCGGCAGTCAGCTCTGTTCTGTCACACACCTCGACTAGAAAAACCCTATTTTTTACTCATTATCAACGATAATTACGTCAAAAAAATTACGATGACCGGAGGCTCCGTGGCGCGTACTACATGATACTAGGGCAATTTATCGACGGCCAAATGCAACCATCAGTTGTGTAGTACACATTTTTTTTTGAAATACCGCAGAAAATCCGCTGAAACCCAATCTTACCTGCCCCACGCGCAGACGCTGCAAGGAATCGGAGGTTAGGGGAGTGAGGGGGTGACCCTCATCAATCCCAACTCCCACACACGCACATCGTGAAAACATGAAATTTAACCTTGTTTCTCGGTCGCGTCTCTGTCTCGTTTTGATTTCGGTCTCGGTCTCGGTCTCGGTCTCGGTCTCGGTTTTGGTCTCGGTCTCGGTCTCGGTCTCGGTCTCGGTCTCGGTCTCGGCCTCAGTCGCGGTTTTGGTCTTGGTCTTGGTCTTAGTCTCGTCTCTCGGTCTAGGTGACTTTTATCTATGCATAATGCAACTTTAGAAAGTAAACATATCGATCTTCCCCGGACCACTACAATGGCTATGAGAGCCAGACCATATGTACAAACATTGTAACTTAATTCCTTTGAAATAAATAATATTATCCCTATAACATAATGAATGATTTATCTTTTTTATAGATAGGATTGCTCATTTATTTTTATGAACAATTAAGGATTACGCATTCAATTCTATAATTGCAAATAGGCATGAGACGCTCAAATGGGTAACTATGAAAGTTATCATACTCGCATTTAGTAATGTCCACGAATTCTGCGGATTCTAACATGGATATGAATCTGCTAACCACGATATGATTCCCACGACATGTTTTTGTTAATCTCTAATCTCATATCGAATGCATAGATTGGTACTCCGTTAGGGTTTGGTAAACTCTTGCAACTACTTAAAGTTTGAACGACTGTCGGGCTTTTATTCATAATATGCATCATGATATCCTCCCTTACCACACAGTGCACTTCTTCTTTGTGTGCGTGTATAAGCGTTGCTGGTTATTAGCAAAACACTTGCATTTAATTTGTTTAAAATTAAGCGCTTTACCCACCTTGTCTTTGCTGATAACGTGTAAAGTGAAATTGTTTTAAATAAGTATCTTTGTTGTTATTGTACACACGTTGTTTCACTTTCGTTTGAAGTGTCTACCCATTTGTATTGATCAACAGCTTGTTGTTTTCTATTTTGTCATTGATGATGTGTTTTTGTGTTTGACAAACTTATTTTCTCATATGAAATTTTGCTATACTTGTTTTATCATTTGCGATAATAGTCATATTTGGTCATATGTGATTGTAATTAGACATAGTTTCTTTCGTAATCTTAGTCTTAATTTAAAATATTTGGTTTTGGCTAGACATAATTTGACATTGGCAATCCCTCGTATTCTGATGTTATGTACGATTTTATTGGCTTTTTACCGAACAGTAACTTTTTCACCACAATAACTTGAGTTTTTTATGTTCCCCCAATGTGGAAATGGTATAGTACCTATTTGTTACTTCTGTAGACAACATAGACTGACAGTAGCTTCTGTTGGCTGCACAAACTGACTGCGTCAATCCCTCGTATTCTGATGTCATGTGTGATTTTATTGGTTTTTTACCGAACAATAACTTTTCCATCGCAAGAGCTTGAGTTTTGGTTTAGTACCTAATTCTAACTTCTGTGGACAACACGGACTGACTGGGTCCATGGAAGGGATCAATTTCTGTCTTGATTTTGCTTTATACGATTTCTTTGTGTAATGTTTCTAGTAAAACTATCAGTCAACAATTGAACAATATAGGTCTTCAGCTTCGGCCATCAGCCTTCAGCTCTTAATTGTAAAATTGAGGTGAAGTGAGAGACTACATAATTTGACGTATTTCTAAATACGTTTCTGTTGAATTACGCCATCAGTCAGAGAGTAATTTGAGACTAGTTTTCTTACTAATCTATTATAGATGGATCAGCCCGAGAGTACCTGAGTGTAATTTGTTACTTCTCCTCAAATTTTTCTATATGCATATATGGATAATACTATTTATTTCAAAAAAGATAAGTTACAATGTATGTATGTTACAATGTAAGAACATATGGAATGGCTCTCATAGTCGTTGTAGTGTTTCGGGAAAGATCGATGGAAAGAAGTGGTCAGAAAATTCCCGTTTGAAGCTTGGGCCAAGTGAGTCGACCATGGAGGATATGTAAAAGTCCGTCTCCTCTAGGCTGACTATACGATACCAAGAATTTTACGTTAATAAGACAATACGAGAATACGTTAAAATGCAAAGCAAACTATTAAAGGATTTTAGACTGAGACTATTGTCTATATGCTCCGCTCTAATTACTCACTACTTCGGTCTAGATATATTTATGTTTTAGTTACTAAGACTAGATATCATTTCATTGGACGCATAGTTTGCACTTCACGCCTCGAAACAATAACCTAATCAAACTAACCAATAAAATATCTCTAAGTCCAACTTAAGAAAATAAAAATAAAATCAAAACACTAAGCTGGTGCAGTATACATATGCACCTAAACCCCAACACTTGGTACCTAGCTCCTCATCCCATTTAAGGCATAGACGGGCACATCTAGTTGGCTGACTAGGCGGAATCAAAACCGTGTTGTCCTAAATTCTAACAACTCTGATCCTGTCCTTTTCTCAGTGGATTACCTTGCTCTGAGATCTTTATCGAATTATACCATATGTTTGTACCAACAACCATTTCATGCCTGAGACCCTCTCTCATAGTACTCCCATTAATTAGAGATTCGCAAAGTGTAATTTTCAGGTGTCAGATTGGTGTCGATCCTTTATTATGTGCAATTCTAATTTCAGTGGAAAACCCAATTTATATTTGGAAAACCACCTAATTGTCCACAGTAGAGTCCCATACTCTACTGAGTACTGCCACATGTTAAGAATCTTGAATTTATCAGTTCTTGTTCCTGTACAATTCGTTAAACGTATTCCAGTATTATAAGTATAAACGTTAGTACGTTTATACGTTTATAATATACGCTAACTTATCAACTACTATTAGGAACCCGCTATTTTTACAGATATGCGCTGAGTCAATTCGGGCCGATGCTGACAAAACACTGATACCATCGAATGTGACATGTATTTGCTTGCTGACCTACTAAGTAGCGTACCAACCTCTGGAACATCCACCGGGATGATAGTAAATAAATGATTTACAAGACTTGTTTATTAAATATTATATGCTTTCTTATTCTATGTATATCGTTACTTCTAATTTTTTTTCTCTCTCCCTGTGATTCTATTATTATGTACGCTATTCTAGTTTAGCACTTGCCGGTTGCATGTGTGTGTGTCGTGTGTGTCTCAGCTCTCTCGGGTTGTGGTTTCGGACGTCAGGCTATTTTCCGAAGTTTCCAATCGATAATAACCAGGCCTCCACATTAGACTCTGTGTTATAAACGTACTATTAAGCAGTACGTAACTATAAACGTACTCTTAATAGTACGAGGAACTTAAGTTTCCTAAATGGTTTTTAACGGTTTTATTAATTAATACCTTTTCCATTATATATATCAGATATTTGGACAAGGCCATTAAAAGGCCCAAGTAAAATACCAAACATAAAATTTGGTCTAGTTCTATTCATAGAACTATATTTACTTTCCAAATCTATTTATATCTGAATACTTCGGTAGCGAGATGGCTCAACCGAACATAGGCTTTTAAGGACTATTAGCGTTGCTTAGTTTATCCTCCGTTCAGCCAACCAGATATGACAGTCTGATAAAGGCTAAGTCGGTAATTCTTGATAAGTGGCAAGTTATTGGTTAATGCAATAACTATGGACATCAGGAGTTTTTTTTCGTTTTTTTCTTTGTTTTTTTCTAAAGATAGGATTTTATGAGTCTCTCAGATTCGCCCCAACGAAACATCCTGTAGTTTCTAATAGAGCGACATCGAAACACTAAATAAAATCTCTTCGGCGAAAACAGTACTGAGAGGATTATATATAGGTAATGTCTCAGCCTCACAATCCTTCAGAGTATTGCTGTATTCACGAGGCATACCTAACTTTACTAAAAATCTCATTTCGTTTATTTATTTCGAATTTAACTATACTTAGACTCAACCTAAGCGTTTAATTACTCTAAGGCGTTAATATCGCCTTGATAGACCGAATCTTACACATTTCAAAGTTAGCAAAGGTATTAACTAGTTAGACTACTTAAACGTAAAGGTAGATAACTACCACGAATTTTTTTCTAAGCACAGTCATTCCTTAGGAGAATAAGACTGAAGTCATAAGTTAAGATTATGACAAAGAAAGACAATACGCCTGCAAAGAAACGCAAGGCCGAACGTAAAAAGATGGAAAGAGAAGCCGCTAACGCTGCAGCAGCTACCGCTGCCGCAGAAGCAACCGCTGCTGCTGCCGATGCGTTTAACCGCACCGTAGCCGAATCACTTGTCTCCGACAATAATAGTCAGGACAATGCCTCGAATAAGAATGTAGTCACTCCGATTAAGGAAACTAGTCCTACAGATAGAGCCCGAAGGCCAACTATTGCCTCAACTTCGAAGCTTGCATTTACGAAGCCAAGAAGTGAGACAAGGGACACGTCTCAAGACGCCCCCACTAATTCTTCTGACGAAACTGAGAAAGAAAAGTCCCCAATTATATGGGACAAAGACGAAGAACAAGTAACCTCCATTTAAGGAGATTAAGAAATGTGCCGACGCACAGTGTGGGTGTGACACGTACCAATTGACCCCTAACGGTTATTGGAATGGCAGACATGCACCCACCTGTAAACATTTTCTTACTAAGTGTGACAAGTGTGAGAAGACCAATGGCTATCAAGCCAAGTCTTGTGACAAAAAGCCCAACATTAAGTTGGAGTAAAAGTACTGCCAGGTTCGATTATTACAAAGGAAATACAACGACTCTTTAGACTAGCGTGTAATAATCCCTGTATATTGCAATGGAAATAAAGTCCTTGCCTTGATTGATTCTGGTTCAGAAATTTCATGTATATCCGACCGTTTTGCATTAATAAAAGACATTGAAAGGCGAACTTAAACTACTCACCTAATCTTAGCAGATGACAAAACTTCTAAGTGTGATACCATGGCCACAGATGTTAAAATCTCCCTGGCCGATGATAGAAATATCACTACCCAAGCTGTGATATTTAAGATGTCACAGAAGTACGACTTAATAGTCGGAGTGAGTGATTTACTCACTCTAGGTATAACCGTAACTAGTTTACCAAATAACGTAGATCCATTAAAGGATCAATCTGACGATAACTGTCTGAAACCATATAAGCCCCCGTTAGACACAGTCAAGGCATTAATTCCTAACTTTGCGGACAAAATCATGGACCTGATTCTAGTAAATAAGAAGATAAAGATCACAGATTGGACAAAATTCCGTTTTAACGACAGATATGTCAGCCTTGACTTAACCAAGATAGACTTTACTAAGCTCAGATACCCTTCAAGAAACTATGTTTCTTGGAGACACGAAGCTGTAGTTAAAGAACAAGTTGAGAAATGGTTATCCGATGGGGTAATCGAAATCAATTACCAACAAACGCCAGTTAACATAGCATTATTGGCAGTTGATCAACACAACTCTGACGGAACATTTAAGAAAGTCAGAGTATGTCTAGATATTGATCCAATAAATAAGTTATTGCCGACTCATAGTTTCCATCTCCCTCGTATAAACGAGTTACTGAGACGAATGAAATGTGCTACGGTATTTACATCCATAGACCTAACTCAGGGGTATCATCAAATTCAAATTTATGAACCCTATCGTATGTACTTTAGTTTACCTGGAAAGGTAAACAATACAGGTTTAGAG
>NW_014038085.1:0-6365 GCF_001186125.1 Sphaeroforma arctica JP610 | reverse complement strand
CATCAAATAATGTTTCCTCCCGTCGACCCAGTGGAATAGCGCTCCCCCCAAACCGTAATCGCTAGCGTCGGTTTCCAAGTTCAATGGTATACCGTCGACCGGAAAGTGCAACGCTACTGTATTAACAACGGCGTCCTTTATCGCCTACCACGCCTGTGCATGTCGCTCCTCCCAACGATCGCCTATCAACTCTCTCGGTTTGAGTTTGCAAAATTCGCGCAAAGGTGCGACCGTGTTCGCAAAGTTAGGTAGATGCTCGTGAAGGTAATTTGCCAAACCTAAAGCCGAGGCTATATCTTTGTACCGTAGAGGAGTGGGCCAATCGATAAGCTTGGCCTGCTTCTCATGGTCAATGTCGATACCTTATGCCGGCACTTTCTTCCCTAGGATCATCACTTCGGGAATAGCGAAGAGGCACTTGGCGGGGTTAAGCTTAAAACTGTGGTATGTTAAGCGTTGAATCACCTTCTGCACCGTCTTAATGTGTTCGTCATAGTCGTCGCTAGCGATAACTATGTCGTCGATATAGTGGTGGACCGGTAAGCCGTCAAGTATCGTGCTCAAGGTGCGTTGTAACTGCTGCGTGAGCACATGGAGTCCGAACGATGCCGATGCAAATGAGTACTGATAACGCTCGTGTGTAAAACTAAATAAGTATTGTGAATCTGGATGGATCGGTAGCCTATGGTATGCCGCAGATATGTCCAGCGTCGTGTAGTACTTCTTACTCTTGAGACGAGAGATAAGTTCGTTGACCTTGGGGATCAAAAACTGGTCACCAGGGATAAGCGCGCTAACGGTACGCATATCTAAACACACACGCACCTTCTTTACGTTCCCTTCCGCATCGAACGTCGGGACTGCAAGGAGAGGGAGGTTAACAGTTGTCGGTGTCGTTCGTTTCGTGATCACCAAATCCGTCAACCACTTCTTCACTTGTTCATCCACGTAGGGTAGCCATCGGTCGGATACAAAGTTACGCATCGATCTGCGCATGTGCATCGCCTGTTCACGGGCTACCGGAATAGTAACTTCACTCCCTTCCAGACGACATCGTGCGTTGTCGGCATTCTTCGCATTGGCTTCTAAATCCTGTGCCAACCGTTGGCGCACATCGGCGGGTTCTGTCGTGTTCAATGCTTGTCGGCGTGGGATGGGTTCGAGAAGCTCATCTAGCTCCGTGGGGTCTATTGGTGCAAGTGGCGATTGGATACCGCCTATGTATAGACCCAAACCTTTCAACATATCTTGCTCCACTATGATGTCTATACCTGCCGGCAAATTCATCAATTCCAGTGACCCGTCGATAATCTTGGTTCCATACCTGACGGGTACCACCTCTGTCGTCCCCAGTCGAGGAGTTCGAACCACCTTGTCAGCTAAATAGATGAATGACCCAGGTGGTGCTGGAGTTATTGGGCGGCCGAGGAGGTCTGCGGATGTCTGTGGTTAGGGTTCTGTTTGCTCCCGTGTCTATCAAGGCTTTGAACGTCCGTCCGTTGACCTGCACTTGAATATAAACTCGGTTATCAGAAGAAAGCAATGGGTCTTGTATCGCCATCACTGCTCTAATAGTGTTAACAAATGTGAAGCTCATATCCGACTCAGACACCCTCTCATCTCAAGCGCGATCGGCTACGGCCTCCCATACCCCGTGGGCGTGGTCTGGCTCCGGTGTCATCTGCTCGAAGTCTTCCATCAGTATCGTGTTGATGTGTACCTCTGTAGCTTCCGATGGTAGTACCAGGCCGTCGTCCTGTGTAATCGCATTTACCTGTACTCGAGGAGTCGGACGCGTAGTTATTAATTCGCTACCCTAGGTGTTGTTCTGCCCTTGTCATGAGGTTGACGCTGTGGTCGGCCTGTCTGCCGATTGTACGTCTCTCGAGGTGTGGTTGTTGTCGTATGGCCTTGTGCGTCCAACCGTACCCCTTGGTAGCGACGCCCGGAAATGATGACATCGCGGAATATGTCGTGAACCTTGTGGTGCTTGTGCCTGACATCCAGCACAAGTCGTAGGTAGAGAGGGTTGGGGACGTTGAGTCCAGTTCTGCGACTGTCGTCGAACTGTCTGTGGGTTAGGGCGGCTATTGGTATAGTCGCGTCCCCCGTTGTTCGGTAGACCCTCTCGATTATTACGGTTCTGGAGTCGCGCGGTCGTACGCTTCTGTGCGTCCTGAATGTCGGGGCTCAACAGCTGTAGAAGCTCGTGCGTCTCCATCAATTGCCATTTGGGATGCAATTGTAGAGTACGTTCATACGTCCGGCTGTTGAGAGCTTCCTCTAACATATGTACAATGCAGTGGTTTAAAAAATTCTGTTGGAAGTCTGCATCCGTCTGGCGTCGTTCGCGTGCCCTCCTATGGTTCTCCATGAGCTGTGTCATTTGTTCCATAATAGGTGTATGTATGTTCCGACTGTGGCCCTTGGCTAACTTGCGAAACGCGGGATCGACAGAGGCCTGTGTCTCATGCGAGCAGATCTGTTCGATTTGTAGCTGTGGCGTCCACATCTTCAAACGTTCAGAGTTGTCGCGGATGTAGTCCAATGTTGACTTCTCCGCCTTGAAGTAAGTTAATAGTTTATGGAACCATGTAAGGCTCCAACTCTCATCTCACCCTGCGATTTGTGCGTTCTTGAACGCCTCAAGGAGAGCCTCTCTCGTATCCCGTTCCATGATATCGTGTAGGTGGTATCTGTTCGACGGCCAATCGGGCCATGTACGTGGTGATGGTACGGGACGCTTTTCCACTGGTCGAGACTCTAGCATAGCTCGAAGCGTTTTGATCGCACCCCTAAGAGCTTCAGCTCGAGCCGTATTATTTTCCTCGACTGCCTGGCATAGTTCGTCGCTCAAGTGTAGTATCCGTGCATGTAGTACTTGTCGGCTTTTCTCAATACTAGCCGGTGTGGGCGGAGGCACCGGCGTATCCTTCACTTGCCGCTTAGGTGTCTGTACATACTCACTGGCTGCTTCCTTCTCGAACGACTGTCGTTGCTGTTGTTGGCGAAAGTTCGTACTTAGCCTATCCCGCCTGTTCTTCAACGCCTCACTCCCGTGGGGGTTCTGCCTGGCTAATACCTGTTCACGTGCGAACTCCTGAAAAGATGGTGTGTTCTCAATAGAAGACAGAGACTCCTCCCCCTCGGTTGAACTGTTCTCTGACCCAAGTGATTCGTACCCGAGTCCATGGTGTGGTCGCGTACGACCTTGGATACGGAATGTAGGGTTGTCTTCGCTTCCTAGCGACGTCTGTACCCGCTCGTGTGTGCCAGTAGCTATCTCATTGGCAGCCAACCCTGTTGTAGGTCGCCCGACATTTGTGCGCCGCAACCTCTGTACATACTTCTCTAAGAGTGACTGCTGCTGCGCCATTAGCTCAGTAAGGGTCTGAGCTGACGATTGGTCCCGTACCGCGTCCTTGTTGTTGGTGCGACGCCGGTAGCGCCTACGTTTGTTAGGTGGAAGGCGTGGTTGGTTATTACTGGAGGATAAGGCCCCTGAAGTACCCAAAGACGAACGAGAGGACAGACCCTTACTGGCTACATATTCACCAGTAGTGGTCTGACTCTGGTCCGCACGCAGGTCGGGCACTCCCTTGGTCTCACCCTCGAAGACGATGTCTTCTTCGGACAGGGCAGGTTCATCTTCGTGTGTCGTTGGTGACTGTTTGTCGTCAGCGGAAACAGGGTGTAGAACCTTTAGACGTGCCTGTTGTTGCCCCTTCAGAGCCTGTCCTGGGTGTGGATCAGAGCGGTCCGGATAGGATTGACGACGCTTAGTCCCACGTCGGTCGATATCATCTTCCTTGCGAAGCTCAGGATTCAAGTGTTATTGTCTGCGACTTTGGCGGGGATTGGACATGGTCTGGGAGTTATGTGTCAACGGAGAACTGGAAATGTATGCAAACGAACTAGTAGAGAATTGAAAATAAATACCCATTTCTTAACCAGAGTCCATCCTTCAAACACATGACGTCTCGACGTTGATCCTCGAGGAACTCGTGGGCTCACTCGTGATAACTTAATAACACTCACCGACCCTGGTAGTATAGAGAATCGAAACTCATCTAACACTAACTGATGTCTTACTCTCCTTCGAACAATTCTTTTGTTGATGTGTGCCCCGCTGGTCGGAGCATCCTCTCAGCCTGCCCCTCGGTTGCTCCTGCTCCGACCTGATGTCCGCCTAGCCTCGGAACCTCATCGTATACTCCATCTATCGCTCCTGATTGCTCTTCTTGGCATGTGCCGTTGCGGTTGTGATATGATATTCCTCAACCTAAGACCTATGTGTTAGATATTTCACCCCTACTCTGTTATCGCAAACCACATCTTTTGTGCGTGCTCCTGAGCCGTTCCCAGTACCTAATGTAGTCAGAAGCTCCAGTGATTTGTGTATGTATGTTTGTCAATTTCACAATTTTAACCTTGTGCTACCGACATTTTCGTAGTATGTACGTTTCCACCTTATATATGCTTCACATAAGCTAAGCATACAGATGCGTATCACCGCTTCTGTACTCTTGCTGCGACAACTTCTTCCGTCGACTACCCGAACTAAATTGCCTTATTCGTCCTCTAGTTGTAGTTGACAGTTCGTAGCTAGTTGTCACTTCTCAACTTCGGTGCTACCTGATTTATGGTTAGACTTAAGTAGATTATGTTAATAAACGTTGCCGTCTATTCATCCATAAGTTATAAGCCCAATAAATAACTCTGTCAGGGTCCTAACTCCTAGTTCCTTGTGTATTGTTTATTGTGCGCGTGTATGTACATTGTCTAAGTCATATAACCTTCAGTATCGACTATCTGTGTACGCTGTTTTGTCCTTTGACGTGTGTACTATGTCTTCTGGTTTACCCTGTATAGCAACTTACTCTAATTCTTCAAACTTAATGTCTAATTCCTTTGTAAAGTTTGTAAAATACTGTAGTGTATCGCTACTGCTTGTATCGTAGTACTAGACGAATCGGCTCTCACCATGTGTACCCTTCATTTCGACTACTGTATATTCTATCTACCTTCTTCCTTTCCGCTAAAAACTCTTAATTTATCGTTTCCACTCACTACCCCTCTCTACACACTATTTGCACTTGTCTCATACAACCACAACTATCCTACCTATACTCACACGTGACTACTTATCTGTGGATTTTGTTGATTCTTCTGATTTCGTTGTCTGTTCATCCTGGGACCTTCCTTGTTGCTCCTGGGTTGATGTAGTGTTTGATTGTAATGGTTCCTTCTCGGTTTCACTCGACTCCCTCGGTCTTGTCGTCCACACATTGTTAGTTCGACGCCCAGTTAGTCTAAATCGTTCAATATGGTGAGCCATTTCGCGTCTGCTGATTCTAAATCTAATCTCCTCGATTTCACCAACAGCAGGTGGTTCTCTACGGCTCTGCCCGTAGTTCTCTTGTCTCGAGTCTTCTTCTGCCTCACTACTGCTAGTCGACAGTAATGGTGGCATCGTATCACTAGCCTTACTACTCGAGACCCCATTATCTCCTTCTTCGTCCGGTAAATTTCGGAAGATCTCGTCAATTCGTTGTGACATTCTTGGTGCTTATTATTCTTAAATTGTCCTTAGAATAAAAACATTATCCTAGCTACCGGCTATTACTTATTCCACAGCTTCCTTATAATTACTAATATACTATCAGCTTCCTAAAGTAAGTTAAAAATGTAGTAAGTAAACGCTGGATAACTGTATCTCAACGTTCTCCCTCCGTAGAGAGGGAGACGTTGTTCATTTATTAGTAATTGTAAAATTAGTGACTCTAAAAGTAAGTCATAATTCATGTGCTGTAATAGTCAGCAAAAATCAAGTTTATCAGATTATTCTGATAAACTGTAAAAAAAACTATAATAACTAAAATAAACAACTAAAACCTAAGTACTTGTATTCTGACCACACCATTTATCGGATATGTTATCACGCTTCGTACCGGACTTTAATAAATCCGTACGTGAGTTACTAGCCACTGATTGGAATGTAATCCCAGGTGGTTTGAACTGGCTCAAAAGATATTTGGGCCACATACAGTTGACATGTTTGCTGTACATCATAATGCACAACTTAAGAATTACAGGACTTTCAATCATCCTTTAGGAGATGCCTTTCAACTAGACCTCTCCAAACATAATGCGTGGGCTAATCCACCATGGCAGTTAATTGCCCAATTACTAAATTATGGTCATATACACAAAGCTACCATCACGTTGTGTTGCCCATTACGGAGTAAAGATCCATGGCTCAATAAACTAATAAGCATGATACAATGCGAGCCAATATATTTAGATAGGAAAGTAAATACTTTCCTATATCAGGGTACCCGAGCCGTCCAGAAGACGCCTTGGAG
>NW_014038086.1:0-5000 GCF_001186125.1 Sphaeroforma arctica JP610 | reverse complement strand
TTGAGCAGAACTGGTCAATATCGCGTTGAAGGTAAAAATACATTATGATGAAATTCATTAGTTGAGTGAGAACCCATTTGAACGTGTCCTTTATACGCGATTAGCTGCTTATTCCGGTTGTACAAATTGGCGGCAGAGGTATATACATCCATACTATCGGACTATAGTTCAGAGCGAAACTACGTCGTGTACATTCATCGCCGACGCAAATGTTATACGGCTTTCAAAACTATAACATTTAAATCTGACAACCTCTATGCGAAAGTGGGATCCACTCGTGGCGCTCGACGCACATTTTCTTCACGAGATATTCGTATGCATCAGAAGAAAGTTATAAGCATGACCTTTTCCGGTCTTTCATATCTCTCGATCTCTCTCGCTCACTCTGAGAGAGAGAGAGAGAGAGAGAGAGTCATCCGTCAGAGAGTCATCAGTCAGAGAGTCAGAGATCCCTATTCCTTCAGTCCATTAATTTTTAAATCTTTTTTTTTTACATATGTACAGATGTATTGTTTTGTTTTTTCAAACAATATATAATATCTATTATTTTATAAAAAATTTCACTGGCTGGTGGGCCTTTTGTATTGTGTTTTATTTTTTGTCTTTCTTTAAAAACAATTAAATAGAAAAAAAACAAACAAAAGAAAATATATAAAAAGATTGATCTCAGTGATCTCACATATGAGCCATTTAGAAATGAGGAGAGAAAGATTCATATCCTGGGGACCTGGGCTGATAAACGACAGCGATGTGTCCTTTTTGAGCACAGTATCATGACGTATATCGGACTTCTGAGTATAATAAAAAGATATGTCGTCCGAACATGCCGGGGTATTTACATAGAAATATTGTTTCCCGACTACATATTATTTTAAATAAATAAATATCGAGTTTCGATCTTGAGTCAAGGGCCTGAGCCCTGAGCCCTGAGCCCTGAGGCCACGCTCAGCCTCACAGGCCTCAGCCCTCAGGCGTATATGTGTTATATTTTTACAAAATAACAATCAATTTATTTTATTTTATTTTAAAACAAAAGTTGTCTTCAGCTATTCGCTCTTCTTTTGCTGGGGATGGTTGCGCTGATATGACAATCCAATAGAAGCCGTCATAATCAGATTTACCTATCGAGAAAGAATTTGTGAATAAATGAAACATCTCTCGCGGAACGCGCATCGGGTGTGTGGACGACAAGAAGTGGCTCATTCCGCACACACGCGATATAAAAGAGAGTGATGAGCTGTCTGAGACTGGCACCTATGGACTGCAAATGTAACACACATGGCTGTAGCGATGAATAATAATAATGATAATAGAACTGTGCCACCATCGCAATCGTTAGAAAGAAATAGCCCCATACACAGTAGCACTTTTATTAGAATCCCCGGTTCCATAAATTCGATACACAGTACAAACGCTCACACCTCATGGAAAGATCATCAATACGTCCTACTTTCTTGGACATGCTATGCGGTTACCATGACGTCCACGTTGCTGGTGTTTGGGGCATTGTTACTCGTTGGCAGACTCTCGGTAAAGTACAAATGGTCTGTCTCTGAGGAGGTTATTGAGTACTGCGACCTGTCAGCCATACTTGTAGTTGTAAGTATCTTTGCTGCCATAGGTGTCTTCTCATACACGCAGAGAGACAGAGAGATCATTAAGGCGCGCGGATATACATTCCTGTGTGTCATATTAATCTCAAGTTGTATTGCAGCAGTCACAATGTACCTCGCATCAATGCAATACCACTTTATTTGGACGAATTGGCCAATAGGCTGGACCTATGCCACACTAACCGTCGCCAAGCTAGCGCGTTCGTGCTTCATCGGCGCCGTGTTGTCAAGGCAACGGCTAATCTGTCTCGCTTTCACGGCCTTCAAAGTGCGCGACAGATCAAAATTCGAGTTCGAGAAGGGCGTGGTTATAACCATGCTCCTATCAATCGTTGCCATGATTCCTTTCACACTTATATTCTTTAACCCGATATCTTATCCCTTTTATATGTTTTACATTGGTGAGGTCGTATGGGCATCCATCCTCATAGTTGCGTTCAGCTACTACACCTACCAAGGGAGAAATGTCGGCCCCAGGTTTGCTGACTTCTACCAGAATGTGCGCATGTTTACGTTTTATTCAATGCTGTTCTATATAGGTGTGTATGTGGAGATACATTATAAATTTACTCCGATAGTTGCCTTTTTCTACTACTATACGAGTACCATACCCGTCGTAGTGTACATGCTGGACAGCTTTGGGTTCATAGTCTGTGTAATATATGAAGGGGTGGACTGCGAAGTACCAATGGAACGCACGGGGTGGTTCGGGGATGAGCAGAAAGTCTTCTAAGATCACCAACTTTACGATACCCGTGCCGAATGTGCGTACCATTGAGACCATCACTGAGCTCTCGGAGGCGGCTGATGACACTGTACAGACAGTTTGATAACATTGTGTAGGCAATGTATGAAAGTAAATAATAACCCGCAAAGCAGCTTGCGATTCAGATAGGAAGTTTCAACACGGTGAAGCCTTCTGGATGGTGAAATATCGGCTGCTGGACCATACCACAGGGATACACAGAGACGATGGTCAAAGCCAAACGGTACAAAAACTGATTTGCAGCTTTCGATGAGCAATTCTGCACATACTGCAAATGCTAGGTGAAGCTTCTCGACTGTTCCCTCGCGAGGTTGTCTCGTGTCAATAGAGCACACGTGCTGCTCACTTGGCACGAAGTGAGGACAATGGAGACAAGAAAACGAAACTTACACTGGTTCAACACTCTTAGATCCGTGTGTAAACGAGCACACCGTTTATGTGGGCGATTCTAGTCTGCACAAATGCTATAAATAAGGGATCGGAACAGACTATGAATTATATAAAAGCAAGTCAGCTCACCTCAATAAAGGGTAAAAGCCGAGCCACAATAAAACTACATAAGCGAATATATTTGATAGCTCTAATAATTGTACTCGTGCATTTCTAGAGCGACTATGTTGCACTTCAGAAATCATTTCAAACAATCTTCGTTGCAATGTCAGTTAGAATGCACAGTATGGGGCACATCCCACCACAGTTATACTTTATCTTGGTATAATTTATTATAATCTATTGTTTACTTTGCATTGAAATCATATGGGTACATAGACAGACATTATATTCACTTTAAAATCCTCCACGACCTCCACGACCACCCCCTCGTCCGCCTCTTGATGCGGCAGCAGCTGAATCAAAGCACAGATATTAGAGTGGAAGGGTAAATTTCAGGCTTGTATTGAATTGGGATATTCGGAAAAAGAGGGAGGGCTTAGGCCAAGACAGGTTTGCCAGCACCAAGTGGTACGGGGCAAAACAGCATCGCGGATGTGCCCTTATAAAACTCGTATACACGTATACGAACGGTGCAAGCAAGACAGGGATACTCGTATACGAACGGTGCAAGCAAGACAGGGGGCGATGTCAAGAACAAGAACAAGATCGAAATGTGCACAACACAGCTAACAAACCTGGAGATTGTCACACGATGGACAACTGAAGATGCCACGTGCGTGACGTGGACAAGAAACGTAACACGCGGACATCTGCACTATACTATATAACGAAACGGTTGCGATACTCCATAAATGGAATAAGCATAGCCATACCTTGGCCTCTGAGTACGGCTGTCTTTCCAGTTGCGATGTCGCTCTTGCCTTTATTGAAGAAGGGGGCATTCTTTAACATATCCGGGATGATGAAGTACCGCACTTTCGAGCCTCTGAGATATGCGTACTCCATTTTCGATACTTGGCCGTTTCTCGCGGTTACTGTAATTGATTGCATCTGCATTTGGGCAGTAGATAGAATTATATAAATAGCGGCGATGTCAGCACGAAGAACCCATACGATGAACGCAATCACTCGCATAGAAGTAGGATGTGAAAAACTACAGCCCGCGAGAATAGATACTATATTCACCAAATAAAACCCGAAAAAATAGATACGCAAAAGGTGTAGAAGTGGCACCAATTCAATGCGGGAGGCACGGTCACCAGTATCACGATCCGATGTAAAGTCAAACATGAAACTCCAACATGTGTAAATCCGAAGCAATTTGCGAGCCCTATATTGTCCGTCACATATTGAGCACGGGTTGCTAATCAATACTCAAACGAAATCGCGTGCTGTACATTTCATAAAAAAGTAGGCTCGAGAGATCAAACATCTTATATATATATATATCACAATTGTGGACAATTTAATATATTCATATATATATGTATACATATGTACACACACACACACATATATATATATATACATTATGTATGTACTTCGTTGAAAATTATATTTGTATAAAATGTATTTTATAGTTTCAAAAATGAAAGAGCTACTCGCATGTGTGTTTGTGAATGCATATGTATCACACACGCAACCCAGGCATATATAAGCATGTGTGAGCGTGTGTAGATTGTTTCTGAGTGAGTCTATGTAAGTATTTCATATCGTACATTTAATATAAATATATATGTATGTATGTCGCAATATATGTATGTCAATATATATATATATGTATATATTTATACCCATATTCTAACGTACATTTATTTGTATTTATATATATATGTATACATATATATATATATATGTATACATATATATATATGTACACATATACATATATATATATACATATACATCTATATATATATATACATATATATACTTGAGCGTGTGTGTGTGCGTGTGTATACATACATAAATATATATATATATATATGTATATATATATATTATGCGTGTGTATGTGTGTGCGTATACATACATACATACATACATACATATATATATATATATATGTGTGTGTATATATGTATATACATACAGACATATATATATATATATATTATGTGTGTGTATGCGTGTGCGTGTGCATATACATACATACATACATATATAAATATATATATGTGTGTATGTGCGTGTATAAATATAAATATAAATATATATATATGTATGTA
>NW_014038087.1:3423-6390 GCF_001186125.1 Sphaeroforma arctica JP610 | reverse complement strand
ATATATATATATATATATAATTATATCCATATATACATATATATATATTTATATATATTTATATATAATATGGTTGATAAAACGTTGGCGCGTGTTACTACAAGTAAATATAGCCGCCTGAGTAGCCGTCGGTTGTAGAATTAGCAATTTACTCTGTGCATGTATCGTGACATATTTGCTGTGATCCAGCCGTGGACTGTCTGTATGTGGATCAATCTTTACGCGTCTAGTATTTAGCTATGTTTATACCCAGCTTTAAACGCTCATATCTCAGGCGTACAATAATTTTTACATATTCAGATACACTGTTGATGAAAACCTGTACCTACATAACCTCATCTTGGGGATCTGATAACCCCCAGGATATAACAGTATCTACGAGCAGCTAAAGGTACACACTACACACAACAAAAGGCAAACATCTAACCAGTCAACTAACTAAGATAATACCAATAGTTGTAGAAAACACATCGATATTTACGACCCACTGTACGGTCTAATTATCACTCGAATTAGACTTTGAAGTGTTCCGATTCAGACTGAAGTGACATACGATGTTGACTGGGAACAGGCTGACGACCTTGAAGAGCTTTCCGGCGCCTTGCGGCCGGCACCTCCACTTAGATCGAGAACGGCTTTCACTCTCATGATGCGATTGAATGAATTGATTTTGGAGAAATTTGAACCCTATTACCACCTCACAGCTGCTTTGTCGTATCGCGTAATCTATATGAAACTTACTTGAGATTAAGTCGAATCGTGTGTATGCTTTGACCGAGTGCAGTGATGTCCTGTGGTCGGCAATATAAATCGATACCAACTGACCGCTCGATGAAAAGGCCCTAAGATAAGAAATCGCTATTGATGATACGTATCCGTCTACCTTGCACGCTTTGTTGACTGTAGCAATACCCAGACGCATACAATGTAGGTAGTATAACTATACAATGTATGTAGTTGGAACAAACAACGTATGGTATGTAATTTAATATCGGCGATGTATTGGACTTTTAATTATATTATCGTGTAGTACATACAACAAGGAATGATGAAAAGGCTTTTGACTTCTTTGTGATAATAGCTATCCCAAATTTTGATGACCGTTCAGTGCTGGGGGCAGTCTTTCTCTGACGCCATTTGTTTCTTTATAAAAAATAAACAATATTTATATCTTTATTTACTTTATAGCCACAGAAAATATATACCGACAACGTCTTTTATTGATGTTGTAAAATATATCTAACGGACCAATAGAGTTAATACCTTGGTGCATTTGCGACGTGGTTTGATAAATTTTAAATTTCTACATCGGTATTCCAATTGAAGCTCGTAGCCAATGATATTCAAATAAAATTTAATAAAAAATATATATAAATTTTTCCAAAAAAGTGGTTCACAAATTTCACAACCTTTATAGGTTTCAGCCTTCGGCTTCAGGTCTCAGAGTCAGGGCTCAGGCCTCAGGGCCTGCCCCCTCTCCCCTACTACACAGCTGATGGCCTGATAGAGAGAGAGAATGTATGAGTCATATCTATGGCAAAACTCCAACCGGGATATGTATAATAAAAATATTGAAGTAAATTCAATATCGTATTTATTTTATTAATTTTTATATTATACTATAAAGTCTTCTACTGGACCCGGGGAGACTACCAGATTCTTTAGAGTTAAGGTGGTATGAGACAGTTCCACACGTGGATTTCATAAATAGACTACCAGACACTCCTTATTGAAGGTGGTATGCGACACTGAAGCTTATTCATATTGAGTACTTTATTCGACATATTTACCACATGAAAAAAATCCATGACACGGCACTCCAAAAGCCGGCGATAATATCTGAGCTCAAAAAAATACATAAAATATCATTCTTTGTACATAGATACATCGTCCGTAATGTTCCTATAGAAATACACAGACATATAGTACTGTACAGTAGACACGATGATACCCCCCAGAGCAACTGTGTCGCATCCCAAAAACGAGAATGTGGTAGTGGTCGTCGACGGCGATGCTTTCCGCGTTTTCAATACCAAAGAAAACACGTTCCAAACACCCACTCTACCGCCCTTTGCACCGGCAGAGGTCAACAAAGACCACCAGCAAGAGAAATCCGCGGTCATTATCGGCGCTGTTTTTAGCGCGGATGGAAATCACTTTTGCACAGCGAGTCAGGCGAAAGAAATACGTTTCTTCGACACCGACACTTGGGTACAGACTGCATCCGCGTATGTGATTTGGATTGGTGCGAACGAATCCTGACGTATCCTTCGTAGTGTATAGAAGTACATGGCCACATTTCAAATGTGTATCTTGTATACTATATATATATATATATATATATATAATAAGTTGTAATTCGTGCGTGACACTTGTGATACATGTGTGTATAATGGGGTGTATTGGAATGTACATATTACACATATAAATTAAAGGTGTTCATGTATGCCAATAGTTTGTTGACATTAAATCTAGCTAGTTGTATATGGGTTATGAGAACCCAAGTCACAACTTCAGAGCAAACTTCCCGCTGTAAAAGGGAACGGCAACCATGGTTTAGGCCAGCAGTTAGTTGCCATAGGGAGCTATGTTGTTGTGGGCGTAAGAGGGACGTGGGCCGGTGTATTAAAGCAGACACCATAAAAAAACTAAAACAACACCACCACACACCACCACACACACACACTCATATATATATATATATATACTGCCACAATATATATATATATACTGCCACAATATATATATATAAATATATATATATGTGTGTGTGTCTGTGTGTGTGTGTGTCTGTGTGTCTGTGTGTTTGTATGTTTGTATGTGTGTATGTGTGTATGTGTGCCTGTGTGAGTGAATGAGTGCAAGTGAGTGTTTATACATATACTTTTGTGTTTCTCTTTCATGCTGATGTTTCTATACACCAATTTATATATTATAAATATTGGATATATAATAAATATATACAAA
>NW_014038087.1:0-3132 GCF_001186125.1 Sphaeroforma arctica JP610 | reverse complement strand
ATATATATACATACATACACATATATATATATATATATATATATACTATATATAGTAAATATAATTATATAAGCATGTGCATTTTTTGTCGTGTGCTTTTAGGTCGGGTGACATTATATTTAGTAAGTGAAGGTATTTTATACTGGTACACCCCTTGCGAGTTCGTATAAATTATATTAACATCAGTTCTCTTTTCACACCTTTTCAACAGTATATGCCTATTTGTCATCAGGCGTTTATGTACAAGCACTGCGAATAAAGCTCAGTTGCATGCGTGCACGAATCGCCTCTCCATAGATCACACTCGTGCATATACGTTGGCGCCTCTCCATCCGTATGCCTGTACTTCCCGCACGTAGTAAGCCATTCCCGCATACATATGCAGCTGTTAACTCGCACGTCTTCGTCGCTAGGTTGTACCCGTGTATAAGTGACGGCTGATGTGCACAGACACCTTGTTTAGGAGACTTACACATGTGGATCGCTATCCTTGCATGGTTGCTATCACGCGGCGGACTTACACATTGCGTATTTATGGAGACCGGGTCTCAGTCTGGGCTGATGCCTGTGTAAGCCTCCGCATACGCTCTATTTCGGCACATCCCATCCATGGCCCTTACAAGCGTAAAACACAAACTTGTCCATGGGCGGGAGAGGAGATATACGGGGAGCGTGCCACCCAGTGGTCTATACGAAGGCTTCAAATCGTACACTCTTACCACACAACGTGATTGTGCTATGTATATTCCACATCACATTGAGTGTAACCCTACCACACCGCTATTCGGTGCAGCAAGCTACCCAAGAGGCCCACGTGCGTAGCGTTTATGCACTCGTCCGTGGCCGTGGCCGTGGCGGATCGCGAAGGGGATGTGCATGTCGTCAGTGTCACCGACGGAGTGTGTGCACAGGAGACCGTCATGGAGAGTCTGGCCTTGATATTCGATGTGGTAAGTTCCGGTTGGTGGGGGCTGTAACCGATTTGATAAGGGTGTTGTACTGGGAGGTTTAGGGTTTAGGGATTGGGGTTTTTTGTGTGTAAAGGGGAGTGGGTCTGTGGTGAGGTGAGCTCGTTGAGTGGGTGAGTGGGTAATTGTAGGTTAGATTTGGCTTTAAAAGGCAGTTCGGAGTGAGTGTGCGTTTGTACCGAGGGGTCTGGGTTTCAGCAGAGGATGTATTGGTATTGACATAACTTATGTTGTTGTTATTATTATTGATACTATTATCATTATTGTTATCATTACTCTTATTTTTTCTACTATTATTATTGTTATCATTATCATTCTTATCACTACTATTATTAGTGTTGTGATTATCATATTTTGACTATTATTAATATCGCTATATTTATCATTCTTATTAATACTATTCTTCTTACTATTATTATATTATTATTGTTTTTGTTCATATTATTGATACCACTATTAATTAGATTAGTATTATGGTCCGGCAGCTATACAACAGGACGTGCACTGATCGCCTACCACGATGTTACACACACACTTCTTGTGAACCGACCAAAATAATACATTGCAAAATGGCTATCACTGTGGCCTGGTTGTGTTTAATCGGGATTACGAGTGTGAGACATACACAGAGCAGCGTGTATGTCGTATCATCCGAGTGTTGTACTGTTGTACATAGTCGTAGCTGTCATTAAGTGTAAGGTATATGCAGAATAGCTTGAATGCCACATCAGCCGGGTATTCGACCTAGTCACTCCCGTGGGTGGCTCAACGCTCCGACTGTATGTGCACGAGAGCTTCTCATTACGTAGTGAAACGTACGCACGCCCTCATGATCGTCTCAACACCAAATTCACATACGCGAGCTTCCACACCCACATAACCTTATGCATATACCTACCTCCAGATGCACATCCCTGTCCTCATTCTCATCCACCCATCCGCTACCAAACACAAACACGCCCCAACAAACAGACACCCACCAGTGACAACAAGTACATGATCTCTGGCGACCGCCACGGCAAGCTGCGGGTGAGTCACTACCCCAACGGCTACAACATCCGCTCGTTCTGCTTAGGCCATTCTGATATGGTCACACGGGTGATGTGTGTACGGGCGGGCGACAGGGACGCTACGGAATGGGTTGTGAGTGGGTCGGCTGATGGGACGGTCAAGGTGTGGGACTACCTCACGGGGACTGTAGTGGGGTGTACGTCTACGCTGGATAAAGGTACTGGTGTATGTGGCTGTGTATGTGTATGTGTTTGTATGAGATGTTTATTGTAGGTACACCTGGGGGTAGACCTTATGGGCGGTGTAGTGGGGTGTACGTCTACGCTGGATAAGGTACTGGCGTATGTGTATGTGTATGTGTATGTATGAGATGTTTCTTGTAGGTGCACCTGGGGGTAGACCTTATGGGCCCTGTAGCGGAGTGTACGTCTAACTGCCCCTGGCCCTTTCTATTACCCTTTACCCACACAATCATACCCCCTTCCGGACACTACCCGTAGCCCTTTATATTGCCCCTTATCCTCACCAACATCCCCCCATCTCGCTATACCCGGACAGACCTACAGTCCAATGGGGTCGTCAACCACATCACCACCACCACAGCCGACAACGGAGACACGCTTCTATCCTTCTCCTACGAAGGCAAACCACATGTGTACACAACCACCATCACAGCCGTTGGGTCACTACGTGCGTTGTACAGCATACCAGCCCCCGCGAATGTCTGTGGTGTGTCTGCGGGATCTGATAACAGGCTATGGATCATTACGGAGAATGAAGGTAGGGTGTGTGTGTATACGGGTGGTGGGCGAGGATACGGCGTGTGGTCTGTGACGGGGGTGGGATATGTTGTGCGCGGACAGGAGGCATGTGTATGAGCATCTCTTGGCGCACAGCTAGTAATCAGTTATACGACGTCATGTATACGTATATACAGTGACACGTGCGAACTTGCGTTCATATACAAGTATAGTATACGCCTATATACGGGGTTGTGTGGGTCATGTTGTTGGGGCTGCATGATCATTCGTTTGAGATATAGACCCTCCACACTGGTATGTTGTAGAGCAACTATATTCATATTCTGCTAGTTAAATAGAATGTCTGGACCACGCGTCATCATGATTGTATATGAAAGCATGACCCTTTACTT
>NW_014038088.1:3642-6398 GCF_001186125.1 Sphaeroforma arctica JP610 | reverse complement strand
TATATATATAGTGTCAAGTCAAAAACTAGTAGATCGACTAAAACCGGCCATGCCCCCGGTACCTCAAATGAACCTGCCTGAGGCCAGTAGTGATCGACATGGCCATGAAACATTTTATAACAGGAGGACAAAGTTAGCGCGACCACAAACGAACGAATGTCTCCTCGAGTCAGTCATATATATATTGAGTACATGGCCCAACTTACCAACAGAAAAGAACATTGTTAACCATACCAGACAGGGGTCCAAATCTCGTAAAATGATTCTGAATCCAACATATTATGTTTAAACCTCAACTTAAGACTATATAATGCAGCAGGGACTATCAAATGCTCTGAACGCCAGGCCTATTGATGATGCACACACTGCCATGATATTTATTCTCAACGGGGACGTTTGATGCACTTTGTACAGGAGGGCACAACTGATTTACCCTGAAAACCCTCAAATGCAGCAATACACCGCCGGATTTTTTATATATCACGGTCAAAGGAAAAGTGAAAGTTTTGTTTCGAAAATCATTAACTGGCCGTCGTTTGATTGGCGCCATACAATCCTCTTCGGAACCATAATCCGACAGTCGTAACGTGTTCAGTTACACGATTTAAAGACACAGCATCGATTGCAATCAAAAAGTATGATTGAACGATTCATATGCTTGGAATGTAATAAGCCGAGCCTCCACATTAGACTCTATGTTATAAACATACTCTTAAGCAGTACGAAAATTATAAACATACTCTTAATAGTACGAGGAACTTAAGTTTCCGAAATGCACTCTTAATAGTACAAGGAACTTAAGTTTCCTAAAATGGTTTTTAATGGTTTTATTAATTAATCCCTTTTCCGTTTTACATATCAGATATTTGGATAAAAAGAGTTGGTCTAATTCTATTAATATAACTTTATTTACTTTCCAATCTTATATATATCTGAATACTTCGGTAGCGAGATGGCTCAACCGAATATAGGTTTCTAGGTACTATTAACGTTACCTATTTGATCCTCCGATCAGCCAACCAGATGTGCCAGTCTGATGGAGGCTAAGTAGGTAATTCTTGATAGTGGCAAGTTATTCGTTAAGACAATAACAAAGGACGTCAAGAGTATTTTTATTTTTTATTTATTTTTTCTAAAGATAGGATTTTGTGAGTCTCTCGGATTCGCCTCAGTGAAACATACAATAGGGATAATATTATTTATTTCAAAAATGGCAAGTATGTATGATACAATGTATGAGCATATCGTATGGCTCTCATAGTCGCTGATACAATAGTTTCCAATAGAGCGACAACGAAACACTAAATAAAATCCCTTCGGCGGAAACAGTACTGAGAGGATTATATATAGGCAATGTCTCAGCCTCACAATCCCTCAGAGTATTGCTGTTTTCACGAGGCAAAGCTAACTTCATTAAACGTCTCATTTCGTTTATATGCATCGATATTTACACGATACTTAGAATTCACCTACGCGTTTATTTATTCTAAGGCATTAGTATCGCCTTTAATAAACTGAATCTTACACATTTTAAAGTTAGCAAAGGTATTAATTACTTAGACTACTTAAGCGTAAGGGTAGATAAACTACCACAACAACAAAAATCTTGTCCAAGCTAGTCCTTAAGAGACCAGCTAGCAGTCATAAGTCAAGATTATGACCAAGAAAGACAATACTCCTTCTAAGAAGCGTAGAGCTGAAAAGAATAGGATGGAGAGAGACGCCGCTACTGCAGCCGCATTTAACGCGACCGCAGAAGAGGACAATCAATCTGTAACCGAAATCATTGCTACTGGTATTAATAACCAGAACAATGCAACAGAGAAGGGTGAAGACACTCCATTAAGAGAGAAGTCCCCTGAAGTAAAAGCCCGCGAGCCAACTATTGCGTCTGCTTCGAAGCCTACGTTTACGAAGCCAAGAAGCCACGCGAAAGGATCGGTTAAGACGATTCCTACTAGACCTGATGAGTACACTCAGAAGGATCTAACTCCAATAACGGTGAAAGGAGACAACCCGCTTAAGGGAGAGGATGTGAAGGAAAGCTCAGAGAGCCGACCCGAATCAGAATCAAATCAGCCATCGCACATAAGTAAGTTGATCGATGAGAACACTGAACTTAAGAATCAGTTAGCCGCTCTTAAGAAGCGAATGACCTCACAGGAGAAGACGGGTGATAAGAAACCGCGGGAGCACGCCAATCACGGGTACGTATCCAGGCAGACCTTAAACGAGAGACCCCAACATACACGTGCTCGCGACTTCACTCTATCCACGCGACCCAATAAACGGGCACGCGCAGGAGCGAAGGACATGTAACCTCCATTTAAGAAGATTAGAAATGTGCCAACGCACAGTGTGGATATGACATGTACTATTTAACCCCTAACGGTTATTGGAATGGTAGACATGCATCCACCTGTATACACTTTCTTTCTAAGTGTGACAAGTGTGAGAAGACCAACGGCTATCACACTAAGTCTTGTGACAGAAAGCCCAACATTAAGTTGGAGTGAAGGTACTATCAGGTACAATCGTTACACAGACGATACAACGACTCTTTAGATGAGCGTGTAACAATCTCTGTATATTGCAATGGAAATAAAATCCTTGCGTTGATTGATCCTGGTTCAGAGATTTCATGTATATCCGATCGCTTTGCATTAATGAAAGATATCAAAAGGAGAACACAAACAACTCATCTCATTTTAGCTGATGATAAAACTGCTAAGTCTGATACCATGGTCACAGATGTT
>NW_014038088.1:0-3424 GCF_001186125.1 Sphaeroforma arctica JP610 | reverse complement strand
CCCCCGTCAGACACAGTCAAGGTATCAATACCTGACTTTGCGAACAAAATCATGGATTTGATTCTTGTTAATAAGAAGATAAAGATCACGGATTGGGCAAAATTCCGCTTTAACGACGGATATGTCAGCCTTGACTTAGAGACTTTACACAGTTAAAGTGTCCCTCAAGGAACTATGTATCCTGGAGACATGAGGCTGTTGTAAAGGAACAAGTTAAGAAATGGCTAGCAGATGGAGTGATAGAAATTAACTATCAACAGATGCCAGTTAAATTGGCACTGCTTGCCGTAGACCAACATAACTCTGACGGATCGTTTAAGAAAGTCAGAGTATGTTTAGATATGAGTCCAATAAATAAACTATTGCCGACTCATAGCTTCCACTTAGCTCGTCTTAACGAGCTCCTGCGAAGGATGGAAGGTACAACAGTGTTTACAACTATAGACCTTACACAAGGATACCATCAAATGGAGGTATATGAACCCCACCGTAAATACTTTAGCTTTACGTGGAAAGGCAAACAATACCGGTTCAGAGGTGCACCTTTCAAGTTACACTCTTTACCAGCATTCTTCCAACAAGTAATGGAAGAAATGTTTGCAGTCATGCCTAACGTGCAAGTCTATATAGATGACATAGTCATCGTTTCTAAGACTAAAGGCGAACACGCCGCATTAGTCAGACGAGTCCTTAAGAGACTCAATGAGCAAAACTTCAATATTAACGAGAAGAAATGTCACTTCGCAATGAGCGAAATACAGCTCTTAGGCTACCATATATCTGAGGAAGGGTATTAAGATCGACCCCGGTAAGGTAGCACACCTGTTAGATTGGCAACCACCAATTACAGGAAGAGATGTTAACAGCATGTGTGGGTTTGTAAACTTCTTTTCAGATGGAGTACCATACTTGGCTCATTACCTTATACCTTTTGGACACTTAAGATGTCATAAAGGCAAACTAGGAGACTTGTGGACTAAAGAGTGTGATGACGCGTTTAAAGAGCTCAAACGCGCAGTCCAACAAGCCCCAGTTGTACAAGGGCCAGTCGATGGCGTGCCGTTTGAAATAGCAACGGACGCCTCCGACTTAGCCTTAGGAGGAGTATTATATCAGGTTATAAATATCAAACCTAGATATATACAATTCTTTAGTCGAGCAATGAATGCTTCACAGTTGAATTATCCAACTGGTAAACAAGAGCTATTAGCCATAGTGGCAGCTCTAACACACTTCCGAAATTACTTATACGGAACAGCATTCACGCTGATGTGTGATCAGAAATATCTTCAATATATGAAAGAGATGAAATCCGACTCACAATTACTGAGTCGCTGGCATGATACAATATGAAAGTTTCATTTTGATATAAAACATCTGCCAGGAATACAAAATCATTTAACGGGTATGTTATCACGCTTTGTACCGGACTTTAATAAATCCGTACGTGAGTTACTAGCCACTGACTGGAAGTGTAATCCTATGGGGTTTGAACTGGCTCAAAAAATATTTGGGCCACATACCATAGATATGTTTGCTGCACACCATAATGCACAACTATCAAATTACAGGATTTTAAATCATCCTTTGGGAGACGCCTTTCAAATAGACCTCTCCCAACATAATGCGTGGGTTAATCCACCATGGCAGTTAATTGCCCAGCTATTAAATTATGTTCATATACATAAAGCTACCATCACGTTGTGTTGCCCATTACGGAGTAAAGATCCATGGCTCAATAAATTGATCAGCTTGATTCAATGCGAGCCAATGTATTTAGATAGGGAAGTAGATACTTTCCTATATCAGGGTACCCGAGCCGTCCAGAAGACGCACTGGAGACATACTTTTATATGTCGTATAGGTTCCATTGGAACAACCAAATGGTCCCCTTCTGAGACCTTCCTTAACACGGTCAAAGAATCAGAGATTCCACTCTCTACCCAATTGAACGCTAAACAGTTCAAAGGCAACACAGCATTTAACGTCTGTGCACAAGAAATACAATCTACTAATGACACTGTTAAGAAGCGTCAGTCTCTAGCTAGGACTCTGTTTAATAACATAAAGTCCAAGCCCGAGGTCTTTCAAACCTTGTTTTTAAAGGGATCAATGAAAGATAATCCTGAAGGGTATACACATATAATGCGACTATTTAATAAGTCAGGTGTATCTAACGCACATGAGCGCACTTATGACATTCATGCGAAAGCAGGACAGGGGTCTGGAAACACTACAGACTTAGAGACCACGCAAGTGGATTCTCAACAACCTACCTTTATTCTGGAGGAGCAGAATGATAAAAACATTCTTGCTTGGCTGAAGAAAAATCATAAGCTGAAGCATCAGAACGTAGTAGACGCACTTAAAGATGCTAAGCGACATGGGATCGCGCACCCTAAGCTGGCAACTTTAGGTGACAGAGTCTATCAGTCATGCACAGACTGTGATCTCAATCAGATCAAGCGCTATGGTTTTGCACCGCTTAAAAGTGTGACTAAAGATGTTCCATGGCGCAGGGTCATCATTGATCTGGTTGACCTGCCCACGTCCGAGCACACAGGCGACCGTTACGTATGCCACTTCTTTGATGTGGCGTCACGGTTTAACTTGCTTTATCCATTAAAGGATAAGAATACGCAGACCGTGGCAGAATTATGTTTCCAAGTCTTTGCTGACCACGGGTGGCCGGGTATTATGTGCACTGATAACGGTAGTGAGTTCTGCGATGACGTAATGTAATCGCTAGTACTTGTATCAGGCATATGCCATAAGAGAGGTGTGCCATATAAACCGCAAACGCAAGGCGCGAATGAAACGCGCCATAGAAGACTTAGGTTCTTCTTGCGTACTGCATTAACGGATGATGCAGATGATTGGCCGTACCACCTTAAGTGGGTACAAACACAGATGAACGAGTGTGCTGATCCGGTTACAGGAACTACACTCGCTCACTATTTTCGTGGTAGATATAGTGAGTTACAAACCCCTTTTAACAAGGACGAACCCGATCACCATGAGTTACCATGGTTAGAGAAGGCCCAACGTATTTATAACGTTGTATGTCCTTGCTTGCGCGAGATACGCAATGTAGCCTTATTAAAAAGGCAAGAGCGTTGGAACACTACCAAGAAGATAGCAGAGTATCGGGTTGGTGACAGAGTTAACATCCGTCAACGTAATTCCGATGCTACTGTATTAACATCTAAATGGATAGGACCATATATAATCTCTGTAGCTGACGTTAAAAGTGGAACCTATGAGGTTAATAACTCCGACGGTTACAGTGCTTTAAATATAGGCGTTAGTCGGATTCCGACTACCGAGATTATTCTCGCAAGAAGACATGACTCTAATGCCCCTCTTGACCGTTCTGAATTTAAAGACATTATATGGAGAACGGATAAAGGAGGCTATACATACT
>NW_014038089.1:0-6398 GCF_001186125.1 Sphaeroforma arctica JP610 | reverse complement strand
ACACACACACACACACACACANATATATATATATATATAATGTATTATACACACACACACACACACACACACACACACACACACACACACATATATATGGCAGTACAATTGTCACACCACAATCAAAGTATACCCTCGCACGCGTGAACGCACACACCTTCACCTCAATGCGGGGCAATTGAGGTTGTACGTGCCCACACAGTTTGCGGATGAACGGATGGACAAACAAATGGAATGTAACGATCGCTGAGACGGGATTCCCAGGAAGTCCGAAGAATAGCACTTTCTTCCCATCGCCTGCAGGGTTTTTGGGGATTAGGAATTAGGGGTTCATATTTTATGTGAGGTTCAGGGTTTAGGAGTTTTAGGGTTTTAAGGGATTTCAAGGTCTTTAAACGGGATTTCAAGGTTTTTAAACGGTATTCAAGGTTTTAGGGGTTTAGGGGTTTAGAGTCTAGGGTCATGGAGACATGCAGTGGAGTGGCCTCAGAGTTGATACCAACGTCGACAACACACGCGTTTGTACACCTATCGTAGCTATGAGTGTTGGTGCTGTATGAGAGTGTGGGGTTTGCGTGTCTTGGAATGGGTTGCGCCTTCGAGTAGGCCCTATTTTGGCCGCCATCTAACCGTCATAGGCCCGGCTGCCTTGCACGTGCGATTGGATGGGTATAATAGGTGTGACAAACAGCCGCTACTCTCCACAGATGTCTTGGGGAGTGGTTGGGAAGTGGTTGGGAACACAAGGCGATTGGATTTGACGTGTTTCCATGGTTACCGTAGTAGACAGTATTAGGACCGTGCAACCAGTCTGCAGTAAGGTTGGTCGCCACTAAGTCCGAGTCCAGCCGATACAGCAGCATGGCTAAGTATCCCGCGGTGGCATGTGCTTCAGAATACAATGGGGCAAGCACGCACCTGTCCACTATAACGGGACAGGACCCTTCTGGACCTGCACCCGAATCAGTAGGTGCATGCAACCCGCACACAAGGTACTACAGGTCCATTCTGCAAGATTTGATGTGCGTGTGTCGCATACATATACTTCAGATTACAATGGGGCAAGCACTGCACCTGTCCATTACAATGGGACAGGACACTTCTGGACCTGAACCCGAATCAGTAGGTGCATGCAACCCGCACGCAAGGTACTACAGGTCCATTCTGCAAGATTTGAGGTGCGTGTGTCGCATGCATGTACTTCAGATTACAATGAGGCAAGCACTGCACCTGTCCACTACAATGGGACAGGACACTTCTGGACCTGCACCCGAATCAGTAGGTGCATGCAACCCGCACACAAGGTACTTCAAGTCCATTCTGCAAGATTTGAGGTGCGTGTGTCGCATGTTCAGCTGGTATGCGCAACACGGAGCAGTTGGACAGGGCAGTCTCAGCATGACTCAACTCAATGCCACTGCAATAGGGCCAAGACTGAGATACAAAAGGACTGTAGTGTACACACACATAGCTCATAACTATGTACACACACATAGCTCATAACAATGTACACACACATTGCTCCTAGTTTACAGCCGGGATGTAAGGTCTGACGCACGCAGTCAAAGAACGGAAACAGCCCCATCCCACCAACACGTACAACACACACATGTAAAATACGACACACGTACACGTACGTGTGTCGCCCACGCAGTTGTGCATGTAGCACAGCCAGAAAGAATCACACTGCTTACGCTAATATGGTAAATGTAGCGGAAGGGGAGGGGGTGTAAGGGGGGGGGGGGAGGTATATATATAGGCCTTTTCAGACTACACGTACATTGTATGGATATGAAGTATGTCACTCCTTACGTTGTACTGTTGCGAACGTCGCGGGCTTTCCTGGTTTCATGAACACGCGGCCAAAGTGTATGTCTGCCTTGAGATCATCCTGCAGGAGTGTGACAAATATATAAACAAACAAGTATACGTAAGTATATGAAAGTATATGCAAGCACAAGTAAGTATACGTAGGCATATGTAAATATATTTAAGTATATGTAAGTATGTGTAAATATATGTAAGTATATGTAAGTATGTGTAAATATAAAGTATATGTAAGTATGTGTAAATATATGTAAGCATATGTAAGTATGTACAAATAAATGGAAGTATATGTAAATATATGTAAGTATATGTAAGTATGTGTTGATATATGTAAGTATATGTAAATATATGTAAGTAAATGTAAGTATGTGTAAATGTATGTAAGTATATGTACGTATATGTAAATGTATGTAAGTATATATAAGTATGTGTAAATATACGTAAGTATATGTACGTATATGTAAATACATGTAAATATATGTAAGTAAGTGTAAATATATGTAAGCGAATGTAAGTATAGGTAAGTATATATAAAAATATGTAAAGATATGTAAATATATGGGAGTGAATGTAAGTACATGTAAATATATGTAAGTCTTTGTAAGTATATGTCGAACTTAGAGACCGCGTCATACACAGGTGGTGCGTGTGTGGGGTGCGCTGCGCAAGACACCTACTTGGGTAAGGGGTGAATATACACACATGTCAATAATTGACATGACACGTCTGCTGTGAGGGCTCGCACCTATTGTGTGTAGCTCTGGTCTGATAGCCGTACGGAGTAGTGACTCAGCATAACCGTATATATACGCTTGCAATGGTAGGTAAAAAAGTATCACAGCATATACGCTTGCAATGGTAGGTAGACACGTATCACAGCATGTGCAATGGTAGGTAAACACGTATCACAGCATGTGCAAGGAAGGTTTAGACTCACCTGCAGCACGGGCTTAATAAGATCGGTCTCGCCCATACTCACGCCGCCTGTTGTGATGATGATATCCGCAGATTCCAGTGCCTGAAGTACGAAGGGGAAAAATATACGCAGTAATAAGTTGGATGTAATAATAAGATGTATATATCAATAAGATATATATATATATATATATATATATATACGTATATATATATATATGTATATATATATATATGTATAAGTATATGTATATATATATATATATATATATATATATATACGTATACGTATACATATACATATACATATTCATATATATATATATAGATATATATAGATATATTTATACATATATATATATAAATATATGTATATATATATATATATATATATATTTATATATATATATATGTATATATATATATATATATATAAATATAAATATAAATATAAATATATATGATGGCACTCGTACCTCGTCCAGGGCATCCCTGAGCGCTTCTCTTCTGTCCACAACCACTCCTGCGTCCACAGGTTTCCCGCCAGCGGAACGAACGGCACTCATCAGCATCACCTGAACAAGATACACAAACGCAAACATAAGTATAATATCAGGGACAATAGAGGAGGATAAGGGAAGAGTGGTGTATAAAGGAGTGAAATATAGAGTAAAGTAGGCGAGCTTGGTTGAGAAACAGTTGTATAGTCATACCAGTCCCAAAGTTTATATATATATATATATATATACACACACACACACACACGCACACACACACACACACATATATATATATACAATAAAATAATAAATATAATAATAATAATAATAATAATAGTCATGATATATACTATATATACATTATGTATATATATATATATAGTATATAATATGACAAAATATTAATTTATATTAATAATAGTATTATTAATAAAATGAGATACATATATACGCACATAAATATATATATACATATACATATATATAATATATATATATATATATATATATATATATATATACTGATGAAGGGTATAGCCGCACACTATAATACGTTGATTTCACCAAGATTACATTTCAAACTATGATTGTATGCTAATGTTGTGCATGTATTGTATGTATGTATATGTATATATAACATACACACGCGCACACTTCCAACTACTCTGAAGACATTGACCAAAATATCATTGTTGGTATTAATATATAAAACTGTCCAGAATATATGTACATGATAGATATGGGTTAACGAATTGAAACGTCCAAAGAGGGGTATATGCAGGTTATATATGATATAACTAGCCCATGATTGATATTGCACACTCGGTACTAACATACAAAGTCAAAGATATATGCACATAAGAAACACGGGTTAACAGCTTGTAAACATTATGATGGATATGATTAAACTGATCGCTCTCACAACACCATACAGTAGATACATATCAATAACCCGTGCCAGGATACCATTCAACTAGCATGTCAGCAGTAACTAGTACAGCTCACGTACCTTATTGCTATCGTAAATCTTTCCTGGCGGTGGCGTGGTTCCGTTGTCATGTGGGTGTAGCTCGTTTCCGGTGGAGAGGATATGTACTCTGCGCGGCCCGTTGAATGGCCAGGGTGTGAGAGGATGTCAATCGTGTCAGAACCACAGGAGAGTTGCCCAGAGTTACCTACACGAGCTACCTACATCGGACACGCGCTATATTACTAGATGCTCGGGTGTACAGTTGGCAATAGTTTTGCATATTGTACTATGATGTAGTACGTCTATCGATCATATAGATTCCTCGGCGCACTCGAGCCCCTTGCCGGTTGGGTGTGGCTGCACCCGGTTGTGTATACCAGGCAGTACAAGTGGATAAGATTCGGTGCAGGTGCTGTGATAGTCTACCCCAGTAGCATACTACCGTGGCGGTGGTGGTGGTGATGGTGATGATGAAAGGTTTCTCTCTCTCTCACACACACACACCACTAAACTACTACTACAGGACAGTACTCACCAAAGCAAGAACTGACCCCCCCCCCCCCGCAGGGTGGAGACTGATAAATATTAACCTACATCCGTTAAAAAGGAATCTCAAGCTGCACAACCCCGCAAGAAACCCCACAAAAACCAGTCCAATCCCCCCCCTCCCCGGAGACTGTTTTAGGTTAGTTGGTACCTACATCCACTGACATTCAGAGATTGCCAGGAAATCTACAGCTGCCAGGGCTCTGCCGCTCACAACGGAACTCCCCCAACGGATTAAACCCTAAACCCTAAGACCCTAAACCCTAAAATCTAGCATGCAAGTTATTTTTACGCTTTGTACTAGATCCCTCCGAGTATCTACCATGCATGGACAATGTCTGGTGAGGTATTAACCGCTCAGTGTAGGCTATTCTACTTCTACAGTGCTGGTGCACATATATGGTAGCCAAAGAACTCCAGTCACTCAACCTGCACAGGCGTATTGTGCAGTATAATATGCCGCCCGAGGCGAGCTGCGTGCGGCTCACAAGAAACAGTATAATCTACTGCTGATAGTCTAGGACGAACCACTTTATACATACATACATACATGTATATACATACATACGTACATATATATATATATATATGCATACACACACACACACACACATATATATATATATTTATATTAGATATATAAATATATAAATAGATAATATAAATTTATAAATATAAATATATAAATATATACGCGCCCGCACGCACACACACACACATATATATTTATACATACATACATATATATATATATATATATATATTATATAAATATATATATATAGATATATAGATATATAATATAAATAGATAATATATATATATATATCTAAATACATACATACACACACACAGACGCGCACGCACACACACACACACGCACACACACACACACGCACACACACACACACACACACATATATATATTATCGTTCAATAAGCCCACATAATTAACCTGCTCATACCATGCGGCGTATCACAGAGTAAACTCCAGCATGATAATACTAACTAGACTAATACATATCCTATCACCACAAATAACACCCACTAGACCTATACCCCCCACCCATCACAACCCTGAGCACACACCTTGGTTTCCGGTATACACTCGCAGTCGCCGTTCCTACCATCGCTAGCAGACCCAGCTCACACTCGCCCAAGCGTGTGCCTGCAGCCACCACCACCTCTCCTGGTTTAATGTCCATGCCCGGGTGTCGGATGTCCTGCCCCTGGTGAGCCTTGGTCAGGATGCGCACCCGGATCTCCCGCTTCCCGTCCGCACTGGCTTCCACGAGCTCTGTGTCCTCCACCTGGTGCGCGAGAAACAGGACCGGTCCGAAAAATGAGGACATGGGTGTCATTCGCCTATACCACTTGGTTGTGATGGCTCGGGAGGTATCACTGTGTACACATACGAGCGCAGGGCGAATCTCGAATCTCGTTCCCAAAGTACGTTAACGTTTTACGTTTCTCGATCTTCGAGAAGAGGGTCGAATCTGCACCAAGACACGCGAGTGTATGTGTGTATGTGTGTATGTGTGTATTTGTAGATTCATCTTTGGGTGTGTATGTGTGTATATATAGATTCATCTGTGTGGGGTGTATGTGTGGATATATAAATCCATCTCTGTATATATATA
>NW_014038090.1:1991-6400 GCF_001186125.1 Sphaeroforma arctica JP610 | reverse complement strand
TAACATTAGATTGTTGAAGTATCTTCTTCAGTTGTTTCGCAACTCCTGGCTGTTCTTTAAGCAGCGCTTTAAGTAGTTGAGTGCGAGCTTCAGGTTCTCTTAGAATTTTGAGTCTTTGATCCATGGCCTTAGCTAGTTCCATATTTTTACGATCTAATGCCGTTTCAATCGGCATTACCTCGACTGCAATCTTGTTGGGTGCATGTGTTGTACGAGTCTTGAGCTTTTGTTCAAACTCTTTAGACTCCTCTAGTTTAGCTAAGAATTCGGTTGAGGGTTTCCACTTAGTGGTACCTGCAGGACCGATGCAACAAACAATGGTGTGTTTCCAAGGTGTCTTCTTAATAGAATAGGATCCCTGATACAAGAACGTGTCGGTTTCACGGTCGACATAAATCATGAGTACATTTAGGAAACTTAAGTTCCTCGTACTATTAAGAGTACGTTTATAATTTGCGTACTGCTTAAGAGTACGTTTATACATAGAGTCTAATGAGGAGGCCCGGCTTATTACACATGTAGAATAACAATAATATTTCCGATCCAGGCCAGCCAGCAGATACCGAGTGCATTCGTGATTTGGTGCGGCATATTGGCTCACCCCCAACCTCGCTCATCGAACAAATTATGACGGATAATCTGGTCCTACTCGGTATTTCGTACTCTGCACTAACTCATTCCATGGCACTACACGGTACATACCCGATCCGTACCACAGAGGTGGGTACGCTATCCAGTAGGTTAGCAAGCGAATACATGGCACACTCGATGGGATCAGTTTTTTTTGTCAGCATCGGTCTGAATTAACCCAGAGCATATCCACCGTCGTCGACTCACTTGGCCCATGCTTCAAACGGGAATTTACTGACCACTTCTTCCCATCGATCTTTCCCGAAATGCTGCAACGGCTATGAGAGCCATACCAAATGTACATACATTGTAATTTATCTCTTTTGAAATATATAATATTATCCCTATAAATATACGCTTTCAGTCCCCGAGGCATCCTAGCCGTTCTTTATTCATGAAACACGCTAAATACTACTGATAAGAAGCACGCTCCTTTACTTTTCCCCTCCCCCCCCCCCCACCTTTTCCTTCTTTGCCAAAGGAAATTAATCAAAAGCCCAGACTTGACACTTTCAATTTTTTTGTTGTTGAAATTTACTAAATTTTTATTTTACGGGGACGAGAAAAGGCCATAGCTGTTCAATTAGGCTATGCCATTTAGCCATAGCACTGATAGGTGATAGGTGATAGCAGTGATATCACTGATAGCAGTGATAGCACTGATAGCAGTGATAACACTGATAGCAGTGATAGCACAAGAGAGAGTCCATACTCCATAGCATTAGAAGACCCGATTTGGTTAATAAAAATCGATGTTCCAGATCAATTTGGGGCGCGGTCGCACTGCCCCACGCCCCACGGGCCACGGGCCACGGGCCACGGCGGCCACGGGGCATGGAACTTCGAGTCAGTTTCTACTATAGTTCCACCATTATTTTTTACTTATTTCTTCTCACCAGACGCCTCCCCACGCCCCAAGCCCCAGGCCCCAGGGCGGCCCAGGCCCCAGAGCCCCAGATTTCAGAATCCAGAGTCCCAGAGTGATGGTTAGTGACCCAAAGGGCCAGAGTCCCAGACTCCAAGGGCCAAGCCACCGAGGCTCAAGCAAAAGGTTTTGAAAAAAAAAAATGAAAAAAATAGTAATATCCTTGAAAAAAAATTTGTTCTAAAATATAAAATGGTTTTGTTTTTAATCCCTCTCTACTCTACTAGCTAGACATGACTATCCTACCCATCCGCCTAATCGGGCTTTTTTCACCCATGGCCCCACTCAAGTGTATTTATTCACTTACTGAAGAGTGAAGTGACGGGAGGAGGGGAGTGAGGCTGTGAGGGCCAGGCCTCTCATCGCGATGGACATCAGAAGGTATTTATTTTAATTTGACACGTTTTAAATATATTTGAAACAAAGGGGAAAAAAACGACAACTGTCTACAACTAAATATATTATGCTGTCAATATTTACACTCATCAAAGTCCAACTTTTTAGTGAGTTTAGTGACTATTTCACAAAAACTCAAAACTTCACATTGTACACAATGGTGAATCTATATTTAAAACGAAATATGATTCGTGTAGTGAAGAAACTATGCAATTTGCATAAGATACAATCCAAATACCATGGCGATTCTATGGGCGAATCAGATTATACCGGTGATCACGTTTTGCCAGGGGGGGAGTGTTTCCGACTAGGATTTGTATTGTTGATCCTTCTGATCGCCACAGCAAAATAATAAAAAATATATTTTCGTCAGAGGTTCATCACATCCGTCGAACAAAACACTTGCCCCTGCGGGGCTTCGGGGCCTTGGTCTTTTTGTGGGTAATAAAATATAATAAACATTGAAAAATTGCCTCGAATCTGGATGCAACCCATCGACTATCCTGCACACGAGTGTGTATATATGTGATGGAAATATTGTTATTGATATCATAAATAAAGCATTTATTTATGATCCTGAGACCCTGGTTCAAAAGGACACCTCCAGTATCCAAAAAACTTGTTAACAGGACGCTCGAGGAGTATTTTAAATAAGATCGCTTCAATATGACGTTCTACAAATCTTTGGTATCCATATGGAGGACTTATTACGAATTGGAAACAAATGAACAAGAGAAGACGCGAGAAAGAGGTCTCTGGGTGGGTGGAAAGTACGGCTCCAATGGTGAGAGGAAGTTTTATAATCTTATTCCTGTCAAAAAGGGTCTCAGGTCGACGTCTGCTGAACCGTCAAATAACTTTTCTGCCTTCCTTACGTAACTACATCGATTGGTTCTGGTTATCAGATTGGAGTGCCAATGCTAAAGGCTGCCTCGGCCTTTTGGTGGCGATGTCCGAGGTGATCAGGTGCAAGAATATGCCGGGCTTATCCTCGCCAAGATCACTGACGAGTACGATACAGGCTTACTACCTGATATCAGTAAACCTATTGCCGTGTCAAAGCACAATAATAATTTAGTAAGTCGGATCCCGACACATCAAACCAGGTCTCATAGACGCCGTTTTATTGAGCCAGTCACTACACTTTAGCGCAATCCAACAGTAAAACTCAAACTTTGGACATACGTTGCCTATGTTAACTGTGTTGAAAATAACTTCCGAAACACTTCTGCGATTCCGGTTGAAACAATACTTCCAAGCGCTGGGAGCCACACCGAGATTGGAGTTCAGCACAGCAACATGAAACGCATCTACTCAACACTTGTATTTATCTACTCAACATAATATATACAACATATCCATTAACGAGGCAGAATCCAAGTTAGGATCATGCGAATTGAAGTCGCCAACAAGACTGCGTAGAGCAGGGCGAATCCTAAAAAAACAAACTATTCAGTGGTGATCGCATTAAGAGATTGGCTGTGTTCCACGATCCACCTCCGTTGCGACGTGCGGTGACAACAACGCTTGCTTGCGAGTCAATAAATAAATAGCATCAAATTACAATACCATCGTAGCAATCTGATTTTATCCTTTAACTATTCTTGAAATTGTTTTTAACTTCGCTTATTATTGGGGACGCGCATGTGTGCTACAAAACAGCTTTATTAAACGCCTGCATCAGAAATGGATATATTCCGGCTTTGTGCTTTATAGTGAGCGTCTCCTGCCTCGAATTGAAATTTAATCGAGGAATACAACTCATTTCTGACTTTCAGAAGACATCTGTTAAATGTGGGCGCTTATGGTCAAATATATTTGGCGACTTGCACTATTGTGAGTCTAAGCTCACCACTGGATGGGTTCCACAGCAGACTTGTGCTGTTGTACACCTGAGCACACAAGAACGGTTCAACATGACAGGCCGGTACGCAAAACTGTAGCCTGAAGTTTCCTTGCGATTAAGCAGCTCATTAAATGCACGAAATGCAACGAGTTCTGGTATGGGAGGTTTGTTAGCACCACCTACACTTGTGCGATTGTACTTGACATGGCTTGCGGGAAAGCTAGTTCTTATCAGCAGTAACTATTAAAGGCTGCTACAACTATCCGCCCGTGAATTTGAAGTGGTATTTGCCAAGAATATTGTCTGTAGGTGTACGTGTCGGTGTAGTTATAGGTGTACGCGTACACTAACACAAACGCACACAAATTTACATAAACGTATACATGTAGATATAAACATAGATAGATAGATAGATAGATAGATAGACACATACGTTTATACATGTAGATATAAGCATAGATAGATAGACACACACACACACACACACACACACACACACACATATATATATATATATACATATACATATACATATACATATACATATACATACACACACACACACACACATATACATATATATATGTAAGTGTACATACATACGTACACACA
>NW_014038090.1:0-1292 GCF_001186125.1 Sphaeroforma arctica JP610 | reverse complement strand
GTATATATTTATACATATATATATGTATACATACATACACACATACACATACACATAAATATATATAGATACATACATACACACACCCACACCCACATATATATACATACACACATGTATATATATATATATTTATATAAATATACATATATATATACATACATACATGTATATATATGTATATATATATATATATATATATATATATATATATATATATATATATATATATAAATAGTACATATATCCATATAGATATAGATATAGATATAGACATAGGGAGATATAGATAGATATATATACATATACCTTATACAGAAATATAGATATAGATATAGATATAGATAGATATAAATATAACGATAATAGATATAAATATTACTAAACGCTTCTAGAGCCAGAAAAGGTGATGGCCTCAGCACGTTCACAACATTTGAAACATGTTAACCTAGCGGCAAACCTGGATTCCCGTGTGTAATAGGGCTGACACAATCAAAGATGCGGCTGGAGGGTAGGGCCACATGCAAACGGTCCGGGCCAGAAGGTTACAGGGCTTTACAAAGTCATACTAGATACTTAATGTATGAAGATACCTACATACGGACCACGAATTGAACCAAGGTTTATGCATCACATCCCGCGAAAAGAAAAGTACAGGGGGTAGCGAGATGCATGCGTTTGTGCGTCTACGCACCAGCGTACGGCTGTGTAGCAGAGCGACAATTCATATGGAGCGATTGAAGCATTCTCCCGTCTTCTCAACGCCAAATGCGCGGACGAACGTGAAACTTACTCTTGGCAGCGAACGGCAGATAGTCGACATATAATGGCACCATTTATACACAACAAAAAATGACATAAACAACGACATACTAATTACAAGATTCAAGTTTAATATCTACAGGGCTACAAGTAGCGGCCAATCGCGATGACAACCTGCAGCCGGACACCCGAGCTAGAACGCACAACATTGACATGCATATAATCCTCATTGAAAAATAAAACTGTAAGGAAAAAAGGAAGGGAAGCATATGCAATATATAGTAGCAGACATATACGCATAACCGATTTGGAGGTACAAGTGTCTCGATCAATCTCTCTACGACAGCAGGAATACATCTGCATCCAGCAGATAGCACTCCAATATACTGCACTATCAATTCAATATTGACCAGAAATTTATGTAGATTGCATAGATAGTCTACATTAGTATGAGTGTCTACATGCATGCACATGTAATATATATATACATGTACATACACACACACACACACACACAACACACACAATAC
>NW_014038091.1:0-6401 GCF_001186125.1 Sphaeroforma arctica JP610 | reverse complement strand
GTGTGTCGTGTGTCGTACTATATATATATATATTATTTATTATATATATATATGTGTGTGTGTGTGTGTGTGTGTGTGTGTGTGTGTGTGTGGTGTGTGTGTGTGTGCGTGTGTGTGTGTGTGCATGAATACATACATACAAATGTATACATGCGACCGTGAGTATAATTCCCCTACTTTGTGTCCAATTCACACAGGTTCACACAGCTGAGCTAAGATCACGAACTACATAAGAGATACATCATACAATATTCAGTTCAATCTAAATTATTCTTTCAAAAATTGAATACCTGGCAGACCCGCCCGCAGTAGTACCGTTCCTCGCACGGGCAAAAGCAGGTAAAGGGCGCCTCGCACACATCACACGTTTGGCGCATATAAGCCTTCCTTATACTTTCACCACTCATGATAGCTTGATACTTTGCTATGAACTAGCATGCCCGTGGGCGTGTTATGTGAGTGACCATGTTATTGCGTGCAGAGCTAGTTGACGCTACAGCTGAGTTTCGTCTGCTATATACATAGCACATCAATACCGCAGTGGATTTTAATAGTTATTCATAGCCTTCTAAATTAAACAGAAGACGATGAAATATTGAAATATTGTGAATATAAATAAAATACATAATGCGTTAACGGAGTGGGGGGCGCCTGCATACATGTGAATTCCAGAATTTGTCACTGAAGATTCTGATATCAGTGATGTCACTGGTGGGTTGGACATTTCAAATTTTGGACAACGTTTCATCGGTTTCGTTGTTTGTCAGTTTTGGACCCTTTGTTTGTCAGTTTTGGGCCTTTAATAGGGATCAGGGTTTCTAGTGGACCTTTCGGATCCATATTTTCGGACTTTGAGCTTTGCGGGTTTGTAAAACGGGTATCAGGACGGGGTATTATTTAACTTTTTTATTGTTCTATTGTATAATTTTATATATCTAAATTCAAAAATCAAAACGTTTCGTTCGTTGGGAACATCATGGACAAGCGAACGTCTGTTTTGTTGCTAAAAAAAAAGTGATAAAACTCATGTCAAGACAGTCAAGACTGAACATACTTCCTTTTTGTATTGTTGTTTTTTATTGAGTGATGACTCAAGCCTGGTGTGAGATGTCAGTGATGAATGAACTTATCACTCGACACTCGTCACTGATGACTGATCAGTAAGTACTTGAGGACTGATCCGACTGTCTCAGGACTGGAGGTTGAGGTTCTGCCCTTCTGACAGGCTTCTGTATGTATTTAGTAGTGAAATCTCAAATCTCAAATCTCTCAGACCTGAGGGCTGAGGCCGCGGGCCTGAGGCCCTGAGTCCCTGAGCCCTGAGAGGCTGGAGACTGAGAGGACGAGCCTCTGAGTCTGAGGGCACTCTGCTGAAAGTTGACGGTTGACTGTTGAGGGAGTCAGTTTTCAGTCAGTTAGAGGACTCTGGAGTCTGGACTCTGGAGCTAGCCTCAAACCGTTTTCCGACAAAACTTTTGTATATCGAAGAAATATACGTTTATGTTCAACTTTTATTCCATATACGGTCCTTTGTATGCTCAAAGTGCGCCTTGTGGGTCTAAACATTTGAATGTGTGCCGCTTTCACCATACGAATATGTCCGAATAAAAACCTTAGGTAGGCCTTCAGATCACAATATAACCGTTATATCGTTTCAATATTGAATAAATATGCGTTTACGTTTAACTTCTATTCCGTACCCCCATAGCGTAATGAGCATAGCTCTGGAGTCTGAGGAAACTTCTCAATATACTCGATGATGTTAATTGCTCAATTTTAAAACAAAAAGCTCTCTAGATCTTTTTTTTTAAAATATAATATTATTAATAAAGCCACGCATTAGTATTTTTTTATTTTTTATTTTTTTAAACACAAACAAACATATATTTTTTCGAACTGTCAAACTCGTCAGTCTTCTTTTTTTTTTTGGTATGACATATCTGTGATATCACATTTGCTTGAATGCACAGGAATCCAGGGTTATGGTTGTCTTACTACAACGATTAGCAGGTAAATAACGACCGGTTTCAAAAAGCAGCGTGGCAGTCTCGATTCAAAGTTATATCGTTACTTCTACCCGTTCTGTAATCGACTGTGCCTTTTCCTGTTTCCCAGAAAAGTCACAACGATCCTCTCTACACATGAATCCTTAAATCCTCAGTATATATCAAGCTAACACACCGGAACACACAGTGGCTTGCACTACGACTATGGCCATCTTCACTAGATTCGCCACTTCGTCTCTTTACTCTTTGGATATATTGAATGCCAAAAAACAATATTGGAACATTGATTGTTGCGTTCGATTGGACTCAAAGAAGTGCGAGAAGAACGCCAGATGCAATGACAGAACCGATAGACACATGAGTGGATCTGTGCGTGCTAGAAATTTTATAGTGTTGTAATTAGTGGGATGGTGACTGTCACGAACCGACTACGACAACAAAAGTGAAATAAACACTAGGTGCAAGAATAGAATCGGCCATATCGTACAATATTTTATGTTCGTTCGTATAGACGACTAACGTATACACTTTCAAACATAATATATGTCAACAACAACAAAAGTACATATGTATTATTCTTCCGATATTCGAGTCTCTCTGCCTTTTTATTTTTATTTTTTTTATGTATGACTGTGTAACATAGAAAAAGTTAACCCCCCAGTACAATTTATATATCGAATCTACTCAGAGCAAAATGACATGACTCTGGACTCGGGACTCTGGGCTCTGGACTCTGGATCCAGTGGATTCAGATTTTAGGATTCTGGAGTCAGAAGTCAGGAGTACGAGAGCGAAGTGCTTGTTCTACATACCTGTTGTATCCGGTATCGACACACTCACTTGGACAGTGAATGAGCTGTACTTGATCTTTTGCATACTCAATTTATAATTGCTATGTAGTCGCCTACTGTAGCGAGTCGTTCATATCTGGTTTACAATGGCAGCGTGGCGGATCTGTTCGTTGTTTAAAGACAGTTCTGTTTACATTTCAGCGTGTTGATGTCCTCCAGCAGAACTTGTCATCGTTTCCCACTATATATATCCACTTGCAAAAGTACTATGAGAATAACTACACGCATACAACTTTACAAGGCGATCATTAAGTCACAAACAACCTCAAACAAAATGAAGTACACCACATCAGTAATCCTATTCACCGCAATGGCTTGCTCTGCGGCCATGGCCGCCTCCACTGAATCTGTTTCGTCCTCTGTCATCAGATGCAAATCTTGGGAGGCTGACTGCCGAATTGGAACGGACTACGATAAAAGCGAAAAGGATACGAGCTGCAAACCTAGAATAGATTCCACTATGGCATGTGTGGATCTGTGCTGCAAACAGTTAGTTGCACCAACTCCGTCTGCAAAGCCTTCTTCTTTTATCAAATGCAAAGAATGGAATGGTGAATGCCGCGTTGGGTCAGAATACGACAAGAACGAGAAAACCACCAGGTGCAAGAACAGAACTGACTCAACCGAGGCATGTGTGGATCTGTGCTGCAAACCGTTAGTTGCTCCAACTCCGTCTGCAAAGCCTTCTTCTTTCGTCAAATGCAAAGAATGGAATGGTGAATGCCGCGTTGGGTCAGAATACGACACGAACGAGAAAAACACCAGGTGCAAGGACAGAACTGACTCAACCGAGGCATGTGTGGACCTGTGCTGCTCGCAATTTGTCGCACCTGCCCCCTCTGCCATACCCTCAATTATCATATGCAAAGATTGGAAGGGCAAATGCCGTGTTGGCACCGACTACGATCAAAAACAGAAAAATACCCGCTGCAAGGACCGATCCGACTCCACCATGGCGTGCGTGGATGAATGTTGTACGCACCAGTAAATTTTTAATAACGCTAGGCAGGTATTTCGAATATTAGCATGAGCGAAATAGTACAATAAATCGTATGTTTGTATAGACCTATCCCCTATCACCCTTTGTTTAATGTTTAGGATTTTCTTGTTTTGATCGACACTTCAAACCGAATGAGCGCGGAGATTTCCCTTCAATGCAATATTAAACATTTACACGAATAGGTGTACTATCCTCGCTCGAATATATACCTTCGGACAGAGAGGTCAGATGATAATTGCCCATAATACTATTTTCTTCTCACATACGTTCTCTGAAAGGGGTTTAGAGTTGAGGTATCGCTCCATGGATGTACACTCAAACAAAACAAAGTACAAAAGCTACCTTGTGGCGTTGAGGATATATAATTTTCACTACAGTTATCTGTATGGGCCAATCATCACATAATGTATTGAAAGTGGCGGACAGGAGAGCTTACCACGATTGATGAATTGGTTTCTCGCTTAAGAACCACAGCAAATCACCTTTATATATTCCATATACTATATTTCAATTTGGAAGCTTTGGCGGTGCCAATGTTGTTAGAGTAGTCTAGACAAACAGTCATTTGTGCAGACATGCGTTCATTATACATGAATTTTACATCTTATATAGAGGCACTGTTTCCTTTTCTGGGAGGCAATTAATGGTCTTTATACATGTACAACTCACATAGTATTCAAACCTCATGAGATAGAAAATATATCTTACTGACATACACGGGAAGAACCGGACAATAAAGTTCAATTAATACCTATTGCAGTATATATACATATGCAGTTGGTATATCAGTCAATATAATCCTAAAACAAGCTATAAAATATATGTTCACAGCCAGCAAAAACGCGCATGGAGCCTTGGAATGAAGACTTAAAATAATGTTATACAAAAGATGCCTACCAAAAGGGTATAAATAGAAACCCTTGCCCATGTCTCGTGACACGATTCTGCAGCGAGCGCACGACCATTTAGTTGTACTGCTAGGAAGCGAAGACACACGGACAGACAACGACCTCAACACTAGTGACGGAGCAAACGCGCAGGGTAAAAACAGACTGGAACGGGGCAGGACCTTTGTGGAACGCTGTGCCACCTTATCCTGATTCACACTAGAGCTTCGAATGAATACTCCCACTGAAATGAGCAGTCTACCGTATATATATATATTGTTTTAATACTACATGCTGTATACCATACTGCACTGATGATTGATGGACGGTGATGACCTGTGATTCTTGTGACAACTCTGGAAGAGTCTTCAAGTTCCCCTTCCGATCGAAAAATACCTTGTCCGTGCATTCATTCGCTATCTGCGAACTTCCTCTTTGATTGCTGCATCAGCTGTTCTAGTCTATCCATTGCCTAATAGTCATTGCCGGTTAATCCACTATTCTGTGGTTTGTCTACATCCAGTCGTGCTCAAGATGGACGCGATATAACACCAATCCTATCGTAAAAACATGTGGTGAAACAAGCCTACAATTATTTTCTAGACGATATATGTATATCTTACATTCTCACCTTATGCATGTCTGTTTGGGCAATTGTCGAAGATCAATAAATGCATCTCTGCTAACCTTGCGTTATGAGGGGCGAATACCCTGTTTCATCTCCAAAAGTATATGGATTTCCAAGCTATTCACACTTCGAGTACATCAAAACTCCCGTGCTCCGGAATTTGCTATAACCCCAGTCCTCCGCGACCGGCACAAGTCTCAAGGTGACCGGAGTGCCTTTTGCCGACAGATGTTTCTGCACTTGTAGGCGCGGCTGAGTCATCGACTTCAAGGTCATGACTAGTAACCACTCGTCTAATTAATATCATACAAGTCTTCTGAGATGGTGGATGTAAGGTAGCGCTCTCGTGTGGTTGCCCTGGCACGAGTGGGAGGGAATAACGAGCATGAACACTGCTTGCCCAATCTCGCTCGACCCACACCAATCGGAAAGCGTTTCTAATAATAAACTAAAAACCATCATATGTCAGCACACGATACTCTGTCTCACTAATCTATACGCATTATTACGCGCATATTCTGTATAGACGCCATCCCTTCCGCTTGGACACTATCGAGCATGTCCATAGATGAACTCTGAAATAGTATTTAGCGAATCCTTTTTCTTCCAGTGCGTTTGGAAACAGTCAATGATATGCTCCACCAATCTTGTGAAAGATGTGTAAAGCATAACTTCTCTTCAGATGCGTATAAGTGTTACTACTACCGCCTGAACACAGACAAGGATAAGTGCACATCCAGCTCGTGAATGATGCGTAGAGCATCACTTCTCTTCCAATTCGGTGCCGAACCATGAGGGGCATGAAGTGCGTTGCTGCAAGATTTCGAGAGCTTCCTTAGGCTTCACAACCTGTAACAGTGTGTAGGATTGTATATCACAGGCTTTAAACGTATACATGGGATTGCATAAGATTTAAGCTATCATACTTGCTATACAGAATTTGGATAAAACCGGACATACACAAAAATACGTGTTATATATATATATATGTGTGTGTGTGTGTGTGTGTGTGTGTGTGTGTGTGTGTGT
>NW_014038092.1:0-6410 GCF_001186125.1 Sphaeroforma arctica JP610 | reverse complement strand
TATTATATATATATATATATACATATATATATGCATATATATATATATATATATATATATACCATATGCACATATGTTTATATATACATGTTTATATATATATGTATATGTATATATATATATCTATATATGTATATTTATATTATATATACATATATATATATATATATATATATTCTGTAACTGTATTTTGTGGGGAAGGAAAGTACAGATATATAATTGCTACTGTCCTGTTTTAGATGTGAAAACTTTACGTGTCGATTAGGCATTGGTGTTCAGCTGGCATGTAATCATGTAATTATTTAGCGTTTCTGTTTCTCGGCTTATATAGACGAAGATGATCAAATGCAATGCAAACAGTTCTCACGGATCTGCGGGTGTTGATGTCGACGATTGCGATGATGAGTCTAGGATACTGTCCTTGTTTCTACACAGATGTGAGGTGGACAAGAAAAAAAGTAACCGTAGCAGTGCCAGCAACGAGCAGCTCCGCTCTGACTTGGTCAAAATGTATTTAGAAGATGGGGGTAAGTGTCACGTGGTTTCATCTCCATGAGTTGATCTCAGCCAAAATGTAGCCAAGATAAGGCCTGTAGAAAAAGATATCCAGGAGGCATCGGTAATTCTCCCTGCTGCCTTCACTATGACGCTGAGATCCATTTGATATGAGGTGCAACTTCCTCGAATACCTACTTACATAGCCTTCCAGATTCGTTGTTAAGTCGGTGTCACTCATTGGGGCTGCTGTTTTTTTTTTTGCGTAGATGCAAAAACGACTGACTTCAGCCGCGCTCGTTCTGCTAGTGTGGACGAGCCAGACACATCTCGTGCATCGACGGCAACATCCTTCCGGAGTGACACAACTCATGATGAACCAATAGTGACGGTGAATGCTGGCAAGGACTCGATCCACTCTTCTACAGCGAAATGTACAGAGAGTGCCGAATGGAAGTTAGTGGATGATGAGAAATACAAACAGGGTATTGTGCATACGCATACTCGTGAGGATTATATAAACGAGCCCGATGGGACGGTTGACGAAAACAAAAAGTTAGTAAGACATGTCGAGGGACAGGATAGAACATACGAAGAAAGTGCAATCGCGAGAGAGTGTATGTCTTCCGTAGCAGAGTGTGACAGGGCGCCTCAGAAATCTCGAGCACAGGAAGCAAGGGGGCAGGATTCGAATCCAGAGTTGTATCGGGATAATAGCAGTAAAATATGCCGCCCACACGAAGGAGAAACTTTCGAACAATCAAGGAATGGCAACCCCACACAAAGGAGTACTCAAGGCGATGACATAGTTTCGATCTCACAACAAGGACCACGCGATGAAGGACTTGATGATATTAACAATGTGACGACAGCCGCCCCCTCTCCGTATCAGGTGCACCAAGCACAGCCCGAGGAAGAATTAAAACGTCAGTCTCTGTGTCTCCCACCGATATACTCACAACCACAGACGAAGCATGTCAATGTGCACACTAGTACTATTGCCAAGTTACAGACCATAGTAGTCGACGTGGAGAGTGCGGTGGGCCGCATACATCATTCCGATATGCCGCAAATGCCTGAATCCACGTCTATAGGTGATTGGGAGCATAGAGTGCCCGTTAAGGACAGATCTACCAGCGTGGCTAGCGAGATTCCTCACCTATTCAAGAGTCTTTCTGCCGAGCGCATAAATAACCACGGCAGCAGAGAGAAAATGCCAGTCTCACACTCACACTCACATACGCCCACGGTTTCACGCGCACCCCATTTCGTGGTCATTAAGCCACAACTTTCGCACTGTGAAGATACTAGAGCCCCCTCACTCATTATACCGGGCCCAAACTTTTCTGTCCGCATCTCAACCCCGGGTATGATCTGCGGTGGGATCGGCGTCGGTGGCTACCAGGCACACTACAACACCCTCAATGACAATCATGTCAGCAGGAGTGCCAATCCATTCGTGCGTGGAACGGGTGAGCGTGTAATGTCGGATGTATGTGTGCCTACGTCCGATGCGAGCGAAAATGGAGCGTCCGAGGACAGACCGTTGGATATCTCCATGGTCATGGGTATCAACCGCAACAACTTTCTCAGCAATCCGTTGCCACCCAACGTGGGAGAAAATGGGAAGCGAAAACGGCGAAAGGTGGAAGATCTGGAGAAGCGGTACCCGTGCACACAACCAGACTGCGATCGAAGGTAGGTGGAGTGCTCAGCATTTGTAGTATGTGTCGTGCAATTCCATGGTGTCCGCAGTAGGGACTGTGTAGTGTTGATATGCATTCTGAGGGCGAGTCCTGAGGGTACTGTGCTTTTATCCATGACAATGGATGATTTTGATTCGTTTCCTTCTTCGCTTCATCTTTGCGCATGCATCCGGCGTTGCATAATTGTCTTGTCAAGTGTATCTGATCCTTTGATTATCCAAATTAAATACTTGTTTAGGTATGCGTCAGTCCAAGCCAGGTATCTACATATCCGGCTTAAACATCGGTGGGGCGAGACTGTCGACGAATAACCATATAAATTCGCAACGGGAGAGGCCGGCGTAAACGATCTGATGAGGTCTGCAGCCTAGATTGGGGAACCGCCTGCTGTGATCCTGTGTACTTGCCATACATGTCACGCGTTGGGTTATACAGCCTAGATAGTCGAAAATTCAGGTATAGTAGAACATATATCACGTCCTTACCTCTCTGGTGGTCAATCTTCGCCACTTGCTTGTGAATCAATTAATCAGAAAACGGCCGCGATGTGTCAAATTCGACACTACTAAGTACGTCAAAATCGCGATTAGATTAGAGATATAGTGGAGCATCGATATTAATAGTATAGGGACGGGATATAATACGAGAATCTAGAGGAAATAAAAGAGTGGCGAGTAAGGCCTCCAACCGAATATATATAGAAAAAGAGCTGAGCAAGTGGTAAATAAAATAATTTACAAAGTAGTCTCAGAAGCCTATCATTTCCTCCCAGGATCAAATTGGGAGGTTGATATATGTATACTTGAACTTTAAGCAAGATATTCTGAGTAATTGGGTCAGGCGCGATGCTCTTAAGTGATACTGTGTTGTTTGCTACTCCAAATTTTATAGTCTGAATAAAGACGATGGAAAGCTACGTTATAAATATATACATATTACTGGTTAGGGTTGTGCTCAATTGCTGATTTCGGGAACGAACGAATAGTGATCGGCAATACTCTTCGATATCAGACAATTTTCTAGCTTCAGAGTAAATTTTCTTACACCAAATTCTAAACTTCACTACCAACTAAACTAGTTACCCAATCTATGTTGCCTATGACTTGGCTTCGTAACATTAAAGTTAACGGAGCGAAGTTGTCAAACTGAATCGGGGATTTGAGAGGAGTATTCCATAATCACTTCCTGCGCTTTCAATATGTGCGCAAGTTTGCATAAAGTGCGTTTGAAGCAAAGAGATGCAGATAGTCGCTGGGATTCTTAAAATACAGATAGTCTAAAGTGAATTTGTATTAAAATCAGAGCCATGAATATTGCGTCGAGGGTATAAAATACAGTAATTATAGTATACGATTGTGTAAGTGCACCGAGCAACGGCAGAGACAGCGTGAAACTGAAATTATGTGCGGTGTTGCTGACACGACAATATGTGAAGAGGACAAACCTTTCTCATCATATTATATTTTTGCATTGCAATGAATTTCGTATCGCACTGCCATATATCAACTAATCTTGCAAATCGGGGCTATTCAATAAAAAAAATTGCAATTCACGGGCCCTTGAAGTTCTAAATCATTGCTATCCACAGAGTCGAGCCTGTGATATTCTCGTAAATTTTGATTATCTGAGTTGATTTCTCGACTCCTTATGTATCTGATATCGATGTAACTTCGGGTACAAATTTATAGTAATAGGTGTGCGCTGTCTAGAGGGTGGTGGTACTGGCAAGGGTCAAAAGGAAAACAAATGTCCATTCGGGTTCATTTTTTATTCATGTTGCTTTGTTTATTATACAATTATAATAGTGAGGACGTGCTAGTTCGAACACGACGATATCGCGAGACCGTCCGTTAATATCTTAATAGTGCTTGCAGCAGAGGTGAGGGCACAGGGTGTACTATTTCCCTAGTACAATAGAATATCCGTTCCTTTAGTATGTGGTATTGACGTTAATTCTCGTTATGTCGAAATCGCACTATTGCCTGACAGCACCATTGTATAGACTAGACGATATACAACACTATGAGCTGGGGTCGCACAAGCAAGCCAGATGCGAATAGCTAGGGGCTCAGCAGAGGGACGGTACCCAATTTTGTATGGTATAGGATCGACGTCAGCCGTTCAACACCCCGACTTCCACCTTTATTTGAAATCCATAGACTAAAAAGGTATGCTGTGAGGAATGCAAAAAATAGCTTTAGTTGATTTGCACGAGCCGATATTAATTGCAGATAAATCTAGTACGAATTGCAATTGTAAACCAAAATCACAATATATTGAGCCGCTGGACCACTCGATTGTCTGACACACTCGGGTTATATACATAACAGGTCGCGTTGCACTGCATTTGATACACACCCGAATTGTACAAAGGTAGACTCTGACTTGATACCAGAATCGTAAAAATCTGGAAGAAATATTAAGGTTACTGGTTTGACATCAATATTGTTGCTGGCGATGCTACTTTACCTTTGCACCAACTATGCTGTTTTCCGATATGAAGGACATCATCGGCATACCGCTGAGAGTTTTCTTGTTTTGCGATTGAACACGCTGGACAACCTATAATACACGGCAAAATAGCTTCAGTACTCAGCCTAGCATGTGTAAAAAGGCAGACTTAACTTGCGATCAGCTCGTATTGTAAAAAAAAACATAGCGATACACAAAAAAACTAAACTACATACCACTGCCAGTCGCTTACACGCTTTGGTGGTTTCCTTGTGTATCCTGGCCAACTTCATGTATAAGACTTTGTCATCAATAATACCCAGGTCACTAAGAAAAGAATGATGGAGAAATCTGAATATCACAGTTTGCAAGTACAGTCAAATAGCCCTGGGCGACTAGCATTTTAATCAAACAGAACTATCTTTGACATCGGACAGAAAAAGGACAAAGGCATATGAATGAACTTACAATTGATCAGGATTTGTTGAACTCAAATCGACATCAACCCAAACTTCAGATTCTGCATAAAACAGGTGTACCTACGAGGAAAGACATAGTTTATTTCGGAGATGAGTAGTGGTCTTAGTCGCAAGCAACCGAGCCCAGGTATCCCTACATTACGAATCGCCAATACAGATCAAAATCAGTGCAAGGGAGATGTCAGAGTCCTCTAATACGAACTGGGTTTCAAGTCGATATAGGCCAGGCTAACTAGCAATGCACGGAATCGAATCGAATCAGAGTTTCAGCAGGCGAACATATTGAACCATATTAAGCAGTATGGTACTGTAGAATTCATATTTTATGATGTGTACAGTTGCCTTAGGTAATATAAGACCAATGACATATAACTATACTCACAACACTTAAAGCACAAGTGGATTGCGATAAGCCTAGGTGATTTTAGCCTTCCAAAAGGTCCACAGTGGGACTCGCAGCGCGTACTTTGAGTGTTTTACATTTCTCCAGGTCTTTCTGGATATATTGGCGCGCCGCTAGCACTACATGAGATAGAGCTTCCTCTGGCGAAATACCCTGCATGCGTTGAAAAATGAGGTTTCATTGTGATGGATTAGCGCTTCGACGCCGTATTGGTCAGAAACAATCGAAAAGAAATAGAATCAACGCACATGAAAAGTAAAGTTTTACTGCGCTCACGATGACATTTATACACTCGTGCTGACGGATAATGCTTAACAAATGTTGACATGCCGATTTTTTTACGCGAGATACCTACTCTGATTCTTCACATGTATCTCAGCGCAAATAAGCAGGGACCAGTGATGGTAAGCGAATTGAAGGATTTATTGCATACCTGCCAATTTTCCAGACTACGTTGCCTACCCACCGGGGAATGCGATCCCTGATTGTGCGATGGTGAACGAAGATCCGGGGTCGCGGGATCGCTGCCACTGCGTTTTTTATTGCTGTAATATTGCACAAATAAGTATTTGTCAAAATAAGATAACACATGGAACAACCCTGATTTCATCGCACAGCATAGAAAAAAACGAATGTGACAATGTATTTAGATAAGACTTCATATTGATATATCGATATAACCCGCCAGAAAAGTCAGAATATCAATCAATGCAAAAAATTAGGGGCAACGACTGTCGGAAGTCACCCAAACTCCCAAATCCTAGACATACGATTTGAAAATAAAATTTTGTACATATATCAATACAAACTACCTTTAGTTCTTAACACAAACAACGTCGCACATAAATAGGCTACATATTACAAATGTATACTACA
>NW_014038093.1:0-6411 GCF_001186125.1 Sphaeroforma arctica JP610 | reverse complement strand
TTCCTTATTAAGCAAGGACATACGCAGTCCAGGACTGAGTTCAATCTTAACTGAACCAGTTGAGAATACTCCTATTCAGAGCTACATTCTGAAACTTGATGCTGACCTTAAACGTCCAGATATAACAAAGGGCAAGGCGCAGCGATGGTACGAGTTCCTGGTTATGCATGTTTTCTGTAAGGACATAGGGAACAACGACCGTGAAAGTCTGTGCACCGAGTTGCGACGTAAATAAGCAACTGAGGTTCGAGACAAGGGACATGAAACAAAGTTTCATCTATCGACTTACGTGGGACCAGTTTTATGATACTGTATCCACTCTTTTCCCCGCACACCGAGTAACCTCGAAGGGAAAGGCGGTAAATAAAAAACAGCGCGAGCTCCCTGATCAAGGATACCTCTCACGCCAGACGTCATATGATAAACCTCATCAGACGCGTCCTAACCAGACACGTGCTCGCGACTTCACTCAATCAACGCGACCCAATAAACGGGCACACGCGGAGACGAAAGACAAGGAACCTCCATTTAAGGAGATTAAGAAATGTGTCGACGCACAGTGTGGGTATGACATGTACCAATTGACCCCTAACAGTTATTGTAATGGCAGACATGCACCCACCTGTACACACTTTCTTACTAAGTGTGACAAGTGTGAGAAGACCAATGGCTATCACGCCAAGTCTTGCGACAAAAAGCCCGACATTAAGTTGGAGTGAAAGTACTACCAGGTACAATCGCTACAAAGGAAATACAACGACTCCTTAGATGAGCGTGTAATAATCCCTGTATATTGCAACGGGAATATAGTCCTTGCATTGATTGATCCTGGTTCAGAAATTTCATGTATATCCGACCGCTTTGCATTAATGAAAGAGTCGAAGGACAAGGAACCTCCATATAAGGAGATTAAGAAATGTGCCGACACGCAGTGTGGGTATGACATGTACCAATTGACCTAAGCGATTTGCTCACGTTAGGGATAACCGTAACAGGCTTACCCAACAACATAGATCCATTGAAGGATCAGTCAGACGATAATTGTCTAAAACCATATACACCACCATCGGACACAGTCAAGGAATTAATTCCTGGCTTTGCCGATAAGATAATGGATCTTATATTAGTAAATAAGAAGACAAAAATAACCGACTTTGACGAAATTCCGCTTCAACGACGGATACGTCAGCCTTGACTTAACTAAGGTAGACTTTACTAAGCTCAAATGTCCTTCAAACTGAGCATTATTGGCAGTTGATCAACACAACTCTGACGGAACATTTAAGAAAGTCAGAGTATGTCTAGATATGAGTGCATTAGATAGGTTATTGCCGACTCATAGTTTCCATCTTCCTCGTATAAACGAGTTACTGAGACGATTGGAAGGTGCTACGGTGTTTACATCCATAGACCAAATTTATGAACCCCATCGTAAGTACTTTAGTTTTACCTGGAAAGGTAAACAATACAGGTTTAGAGGTGCACCTTTCGGGTTGCACTCCTTACCAGTATTCTTCCAACAAGTAATGGAGGAGATGTTTGCAGACATGCCTAACGTGCAAGTCTATATAGATGACATAGTCATCGTTTCTAAGACTAAGGGCGAACATGCCGCATTAGTCAGGCGAATCCTTCAGAGACTCTACAAACAAAGCTTCAAGATTAACGAGAAGAAAAGTCGCTTCGCAATGAGCGAAATACAGCTCTTAGGCTATCGTATATCTGGGGAAGGTATTAAAATCGACCCCGGTAAGGTGGAACACCTGTTAGATTGGCGAACACCAACTACAGGAAGAGATGTGAACAGCATGTGTGGGTTTGTAAACTTCTTTTCAGATTGATTATCTTAAACCCTTTGGACACTTAAGATGTCATAAAGGCAAACTAGGAGACCTGTGGACTAAATAGTGTGATGACACATTTAAAGCGCTCAAGCACGCAGTCCAACAAACCCCTGTTGTACGAGGACCAGTCGATGGCGTGCCTTTTGAAAAAGGAACGACGCATCAGACTTAGCACTCGGAGGTGTACTATACCAGGTTATAGATAATAAACCTAGGTATATACAATTCTTTAGCCGAGCAATGAATGCATCCCAATTGAATTATCCAACTGTGAAGCAAGAGCTACTAGCCATAATAGCAGCTTTAACACACTTCCGCGATTACCTATACGGAACAGCTTTTACGCTGATGTGTGATCAGAAGTCCCTTCAATATATGAAGAAGATGAAGCCAGACACTCAATTACTGAGCCGATGGCATGATACGATATCAAAGTTTCATTTCGATATCAAACATCTACCAGGGATACTTAACCATTTACCGGATATGTTATCACGCTTCGTACCGGACTTTAATAAATCCGTACGCGAATTACTAGCCACTGATTGGAAATGTAACCCCAGGTGGTTTGAACTGGCTCAAAAGATATTTGGGCTACATACAGTTGACATGTTTGCTGCACATCATAATGCATAACTTAAGAATTGCAGGATCTTAAATCATCCTTTATGTAAAAGTTGGTCTTCTTTAGGCTGACTATACGATACCAATACGGTTACGTTAATAAGACAATACGCTAATACGTTAAAATGCAAAATTTTAAATAAGCTTAGCTTCAGCCCTTGGTAATAAGCAAAAGATTAGGGGGTTTTAGACTGAGACTATTGTCTATATACTCCGCTCTAATCACTCACTACTTCGGTCTAGATTTATTTATGTTTTAGTTACTAAGACTAGATATCATTTCATTGGACGCATAGTTTACATTTCACGCCTCGAAACAATTACCTAATCAAACTAACCAGTAAAATACCTCTAAGTCCAACTTAAGAAAATAAAAATAAAATCAAAACACCAAGCTGGTGCAGTATACATCTGCACCAAACCCCATCACTTGGTACCTAGCTCCCCATCCCATTTAAGGCATAGACGGGCACACCTAGTTGGCTGGCTAGGAGGAATCGAAACCATGTTGTCCTAAATTCCAACAACTCTGATCCTGTCCTTTTCTCAGTGGATTATCTTGCTCTGAGATCATTATCGAATTATACCATAGGTTTGTACCAACAACCATTTCATGCCAGAGACCCTCTCTCACGGTACTCCCATTAATTAGAGATTCCTAAAGTGTCATTTTCAGGAGTCAGATTGGTGTCGTTTCTATATTAGGTACAATTCTAATTTCAGTGCAAAAACCAATCTATATTTGGAAAACCACCTAATTGTCCACAGTAGAGTCCCATACTCTACTGAGTACTGTCACATGTTCAGAATCTTTTTCTCAGTTCTTGTTCATGTCCAATTCGTTAAACATATTCCAGTATTATAAGTGTAAACGTTTATACGGATATACGTTTCTAATATACGTTAACTGTGCAACTACTATTAGGAACCCGCTATTTTTACATAGCTCCCCCCCCTCAGCTTGAAAATTCCAATGTTGGATTATACGTGGTATTAGCACATAGACTAAAAAAACTCACATGAATTGTACAAGCGAAAAGAAAAGAAACGGGTTTTGATCATATAACGGCTTAATGCTTATGTTATATTCTCTTAGACAAAGTATACTTAGACGTTTTAAGTTACTCGGTTACTCTATTACGTTTGGGCCTTGGTCCTTGTGATCCCCGATGGTGGATGGGACGCTTCTTAATGCCTTTCGGAGGTACGTACATTCCATGCTGTTTAAAGCTGGGAATGTATAAAGTTTGTAGATAGATCTTAACCACTTCGGGTCGCTTATTCGATGGTAAAATTGTTTCTGCATCAGCCTTATTTTTGTGTAAGCGTTTGCGAAACTTTTTATTAAAAGCCTTTAGTACATCCGGATCATCAAATGCTGATGGTGGAAGATCATACTGTGCTCCATCGGCGAACTCCGTAGTGTAATATGTCATATCCTCATGTTTGTACTTCCCTAGAATCTTTTTAAACTCGTAAGACACAAGAGGTGTAGTAACTTCACGTGTGCGACGAAGGATAATCTCTGTTGTAGGGACTCGATGTGACCCGATATTTAAGGCACTAGAGTCGTCAACATTGTTAACTTCTATCGCTTTTGTATCTTCTTGCGAGCGATGTCCTTCATCTCCCTTAAGCAAGGATAGACCACATCTCTGGTCCGACGCATCTTCTCTAACCATGGTAACATATGATCATCATGAGACTCCTTGTTGAAGGGGATCTGTAATTCACTATAACGGCCCCGGAAATAGTGAGCGGGTGTTGTACCAGTGACTGAATCAGGGGATTCGTTCATCTGTGTCTGTACCCAATTGATTGAGTACGGCCACATGCCAGCATCATCAAGTAGTGCTCCTCGCATGAACTCCTTCATTTTTTTGTGTCGTACCTCGTTCGCACCTTGTGTCTGAGGCTTGTAAGGTACACCTATCTTATGGCATGATCCAGCAACAAATAACAGTGTCGTCATGACAACTCCTGTAAACTCACTTCCGTTGTCGGAACATACAATAGCTGGCCAGCCGAAATCTGCGAAGCACTTATACATGCACTCAGCCACAGTTTGTGTCGATTTATCTTTCAGCGGATACAATGCCTTATATCTTGATGCAACATCAAACACGTGACAGACATATTTATTCTTCGTTTGTTCGGACGTGAGTAGCTCAACCAAATCAACGATAACCCGGCGCCACGGCTCGTCATCTGATACGCTGCGTAAAGCTGCGTATCCGTAGCGCTTGAGCCGGTTAACTTCGCAGTTGTTACATTGGTGATACACCTGAGATTTATATTGCTTGAGGTTCGGGTGTACGATTCCGTACCTCTTGCAATCTTTCTCAGTTCTAACCTTATCCATGTGCTTAAGAGCATGATTTTGTCTTAACCACTTCAGAATCGCCTCCTGTGATTTATTTGTTACATTGAAATCAGGAGGTGAGGATTCCACCGCGTCATCACCTGGACTCGAAGACTCGTTGTGTCTAATCTCGCCTAAAGCTTCTACATCGAGAATCCGACTAATGTTTAATCTATCCATTATTTGAGTCACATGACCATTTACCTCGGAAAAGTCATTCATCAATTGCTTAAGCAATCGAGTTTCTGCTTGGTATGCAGTTTCCCTGTCAGACCGTATCTTGTTGTAGAAGGCTTTCGCTAGTGTTGCGCTTCTCTTTGATTCCTTTGAATCTGGCTGTATCTCGGTAACACAGACTGCAGGTGCTAGTGTTGTCTCAGTCTCTGATTAAGACTTAGAATTCAAGAGTGGAATCTTGGATTCCTCAACCTTCTGTTTGAAAGTCTCGGATGGTGTCCACTTGGTTGTTCCAACTGGACCTATTCGACATATAATAGTATGTCGCCAAGGCGTCTTTTAGACTGCACGGGTACCCTGGTAGAGAAAAGTATCTACCTCTCTATCCACATAGATCGGCTCACATTGTATCATTGAGATCAACTGTGGTAGCCATTTATTTGAGTGTCTTAGGGGACAACACAACGTGATGGTAGCATCTTGAATATGTACATAATTTAGCAATTGTGATATTAATAGCCATGAAGGATTTGGCCAGGCATTCTCGTGAGACAAGTCTACATGGAATCCGTCTCCTTCCGGATGTTCCAGTGTCCGGTACCTCGGCAGTTGCGCATTAGGATGAGCGGCAAACATATCTATGGTATGTGGTCCATATATGTTGTCAGCGATCTCAAACCACCTAGGATTGGCCATCCAATCTGTAGCTAGTAACTCCCTAACCATCTTGTTAAAAGTCTGGTACGAAGCGAGACAACATGTCGGGTAAGTGATTGTGAATACCCGGTATATGTGATATGTCGAAAGAAAATTTCGCGATCGTGTCATGCCATCGACTGACTAACTGTGAGTTAGGTTTCATGTCCTTTAGGTGTTGCAATGACTTCTGATCACATAGCACGTTTAAAGTGCGTGCCATATAGATAGTCTTATAACGAGTGAGTGCAGTAACAATAGCCAAAGCTCTTGTTGCGCGGTTGGGTAATTGATCTGAGACGAATTCATAGCCCTGCTAAAGAACTGTACATATCTTGGTTTCCCATCAATCATTTGATACAAGACGCCGCCGAGTGCCATGTCGGACGCGTCTGTTGCTACCATGAATGGAATACCATCCTTTGGTGGCTGGACTACTGGTGCCTGCTGAACCACTGTTTTGAGCTGCTTAAATGCGTCATCACAGTCTTTGGTCCACAGTGCGCCTAGTTTGCCTTTATGACATCTCAAATGTCCAAAAGGCTTTAAATAACTTGCCAGGTGTGGTACTCCGTCAGACAAAAAAAATTGACGAATCCGCACATGCTGTTGACATCCTCACTCGTGGTAGAAGTTTTCCAGTCTAGCAAGTGGTCGACCTTCCCGGGATCGATCATGATTCCATCCCCAGATACTCGGTAACCCAAC
>NW_014038094.1:1072-6413 GCF_001186125.1 Sphaeroforma arctica JP610 | reverse complement strand
TACACTACGACACTACTAACACTACGTAACTACACTACTACGGTACGTACACGACACACACACTACACACACACACACACACACACACACGACACACACACACACACACACACACACACACACACACATATATATATATACTGTGAGTACTTCTGAGTCTTAGGCTAGACAACCACCACAGTTTAATGTATATATATATATATATATATTTATTAATATAAAGAGCCAAAACGATTCATGCAGAATATCCTCAAAGTACATACCTACTACCATGCAGGTTTCCGGTCTGTATTTGTCAATTTTAGTAACGTCTCTCGCCAAGTGTGACAACTCAGCCTGCCCTTCATCAGACGCACGTGTTCCCCAAAGGTACAAAGCATAGGAACTATATTGAGCATGGGACTATTTGATACACTGGGACCACCAGTAATACTAAAGACGTATTGAGTATATTCAACTGTAGTGGGGAGTGTTTATCCATATCAGTCAGACTTCACGCAGAAGCGCTAGCCCGGCATGCTCTGCATCCGATATATATATAGGAACCCCCACACCCCGGACTATTGTCACTCTGGAATGGGTTGAAGGAGAGGGACCGACTGAGCCCTAAAGTATGGAGAAGTGGACAGGGCAGGCACCCACCCACCCCCTTGCGTGCTTGAACCTGTATAAGGACCCATGTTGGCTTTGTACACGTGGTATATCATGTGGTGTGTGAGAGGAGCATAACTGTATCGCTATGCCTAGAGCTCATGCCATGTAGTATACATGTGGGATGATAGCTGCTGTTATATTATACACAATATGATATTCTACATGTAGCAATATTATAAACTATATGCTGAATCACACGTAGTGATATTACCAATGAGATGCCCAATTACACGTAGTGATATCATGGTATTCTGTGCATAGTCAGTCTACCCTGAATAGACCCTTCGCCCTACACACACACACAGTGTCGTCTCTCAGAAGGAGTGCGTCACCCCACCATACCGTTAGTTTCTTGACATAGAGGATGTGTGAGTAGTAGTCGACCCGTTCCAGATTGTTCGGTTCCTTCTGCCGCACCTCTTCAAAAAGGGACTGGGCCTCGTCCATATCTGCGAAAACGGGACAATACCAATCCAGTACGCGTTTACCACCCACAGCGTGTGGCATTCATATCTCCACTGTGAGAAAGTGCACTCCAAACACCTTGTTTACATTTGCTTCGCACAGGCATCGATGAGTAGTACTGCTCCATACCTACCTCGAGCATTGAAATAACTCACAGTCTAAAAATCCTAAAACCCTTGCCTCACTCAACGGCTCCTATTGCTCCATTTCTACCTCGAGCACTAAAATAACTCGCAGCCTGAAAACCCTAAAACCCTGACCTCACTCAATGGCTCCTATTGCTCCATACTTACCTCGAGCATTGAAATAACTCACAGCCTAAAAACCCTAAACCCTGGCCGCACTCAATGGCTCCTATTGCTCCATACCTACCTCGAGCATTGAAATAGCTCACAGCCAGCTGCAGTTTGATGTGTGTGTTTTGCGGTAGCAGTGCATGCAGTCGAGAGTACCTCTCAATAGCAGAGATCGTATCGTGGTGTTCTGTGATGGGAATATTGTAGACAGGAAAAGTGAAAGCGGGACAAAGCGGGATGTGAGCACAGATGACCATCCGCATTGTACCGTGTATGAATTTTGGTGAAAATCGTGGGGAAATGTGGACGTGCGAGCAAAACATGTCAATTGGATACTTTACTAGGAAAGATGACTATATATATATGTAGGATATATACATGATATATACACGATATATACACGATATATATATATGTATATACACACACACATATATATATATATATATAGGCATGCATGTATGCATGACACACACACACACACACACACACACACACACATATATATATAACTATATATATATATATATATATATATATATATATATATATATATATATAGTATAGTGTTTATTATAATATAATATATATATATAGTATGTGTTATATATATATATATATATAATCTTGACATGTTAGAAAAAAGGCTCTATTTAAACTGGGGTTTTACTACTATATACCCAATAAATAATGTCTACATACCCAAGGCGGCAAGAGCGAGGAACAATTGTCGCATCGGATGGTTTGGTAATGTGTGCTCTCGAATCTGTCATGCAGTGAGAGACATAAGCAATTTACAGTTGAGCAACAGTTCCCATACTAATCTCGTACCCATACGACTATGTGGTCTATACAATCGGTACGAGTGTACCGGCTGTTAGAGGTGTTTATGGTATGGATAGTTTAACCATTGGCTCAGTTCGCTATTACCGTTATATATATGACCCCGCTGCGTTGACCTATAGACTATAAGTATATAAACTGCACACTATAAGTACAAATATATAAGACTATAATTATATAAGTTATATAGCCTATAAGTATAAGTATAGAAGACAATAAGTATATAAACTGTAGACTATAAGTATAGGTATATAAGACTTTCAAGTATATAAGACTATAATTATATAGCCTATAAGTATAAGTATATAAGACAATAAGCATATAAAAGTTATATAGCCTATAAGTATAAGTATATAAGACAATAAGTATATAAACTATAGACTATAAGTATAAGTATATAAGACTTTAAGTATATAAGTCTATAACTATTTAAGTTATATAGCCTATAAGTATAAGTATATAAGACTACAAGTAAATATACTATAGACTAGAAGTATAAGTATATAAGACATAAGTATGTAAGTGATATAGACCATAAATATAAAAGTATATAAGACTATAAGTATATAAACTATAGACTATAAGTATAAGTACATAAGACTATAAGTTTTTAAGTTATATAGACTGTAACCTGCACACACACTTAACTTCTGGTGGCCCTACAAGCAGAGATGTATACTCAAAATGCACTACAAACGTAAAATAATATGGCGGGCGAACAAGTCCTATGATCATGCATTGTTATATCCATTCACCCAATATTTACATACACTGTTGTTTACGTATACTGTAGTTTACATATACTGTTGTTTACATTTACTGTTGTTTACATATACTGTTGTTTACATATACTGTTGTTTACGTATACTGTTGTTTACGTATACTGTTGTATACATATACTGTTGTTTACATATACTGCTGTTTACATATACTGTATTTACATATACTGTTGTTTACATATACTGTTGTTTACATATCCTGTTGTTTACATATACTGTGGTTTACGTATACTGTTGTTTACGTATACTGTTATATACATATACTGTTGTTTACATATACTGCTGTTTACATATACTGCTGTTTACATATACTGTATTTACATATACTGTTGTTTACATATCCTGTTGTTCACACACAGTTCATCGCATACATATGTGTTCCTATCGGTCGTATAAGACCACTAGGTCGACCCATGCTAAGTAAAGCATAGGACTCATACTGTGGTTTACATATACTGTTGTTTACATATACTATTGTTTACATATACTGTTGTTTACATATCCTGTTGTTCACACACAATTCACCGCATGCATACGTCTTCATATCGGTCGTATAAGCCCACCAGATCGACCAATGCTGAGTAGAGCATAGGACTCATACTGTTGTTTACATATAATGTCGTATACATATACTGTTGTTTACATATACTGTTGTATACATATACTGCTGTTTACATATACTGTATTTGCATATACTGTATTTACATACACTGTTGTTTACATATCCTGTTGTTCACACACAGTTCATCGCATACATACGTGTTCCTATCGGTCGTATAAGCCCACCAGGTCGACCCATGCTGAGTAAAGCATAGGACTCATAGTGTGGTTTACATATACTGTTGTTTACATATATTGTGGTTTACATATACTATTGTTTACATATACTGTTGTTTGCATATACTGTTGTTTACATATCCTGTTGTTTACATATACTGTTGTTTACATATCCTGTTGTTCACACACAGTTCACCGCATGCATACGTCTTCATATCGGTCGTATAAGCCCACCAGACTGACCCATGCTGAGTAGAGCACAGAACTCATACTGTTGTTTACATATACTGTTGTTTACATGTGCTGTTGTTTATATATCCTGTTGTTCACACACAGTTCACCGCATGCATACGTCTTCATATCGGTCGTATAAGCCCCCGAGATCGACCCATGCTGAGTAGAGCATAGAATTAATACTGTTGTTTACATATACTGTTGTTTACATATACTGTTGCTTACATATACTGTTGTTTACATATACTGTTGTGTACATATACTGTTGTTTACATATCCTGTTGTTCACACACAGTTCATCGCATGCATACGTCTTCATATCGGTCGTATAAGCCCACCAGATCGACCCATGCTGAGTAGAGCATAGGACTCGCAGCAACAGCCTGGTGCATCGTTTCGCGCGCTTTGCCCTTCTGGTCCAAATCTCGCAACACACAGCCGTATCTGCATATGAAGTCAATAGTGAAGTTTAGGGTTTTAGAAGATATAGGGTTTATGCAAGTACACATACTGCACATGCTGGTGGTCTGGTTGGTTGTGTATACAGAGCATCTCTTCTGCATGTAGGATGAGTGCAGAGGCGTCAGATCACTACACAGTATGCACTTCACAGCTAATTTAGACCGTACAACTATATACAAACCATCTTATCTAGATCATACGACTATATACAAACCTTCTAATCTAGATCATACGACTACATACAAACCATCTTATCTAGATTATACAACTATATAGAAACCATCTAATCTAGATCATACGGCTATATACAGACCATCTAAGCTAGATCACACAACTATATAAGCATCATCTAATCTTGATCATACAACTATATAGAAACCATCTATTCTAGATCATACGACTATATACAGACCATCTAATCTAGATCATACGACTATATACAAGTCATCTAATCTGGACATGCGGAAGAGTACGTAGTGGTCTGTATCCACCCACAGCACACATTTTACAGTGTAGATGAGTCATAGCCATGCCATAGTCATGTGCTTTACGGTGTAGATAAGTCATAGCCATGCACTTTACGGTGTAGATGAGTCATAGCCATGCCATAGCCATGTGCTTTACGGTGTAGATGAGTCATAGCCATGTGCTTGCAATTGCTCACTGCAGGGGTGCTCTGTGTATGTGTGGTGGTGACGTCTGATCTGTCACTTTGGCATGTGACGTCTAAGGCACCAACGCCTTTCTTTAGACATGGTATATACATAAACGTATGTCAGACTAATGCCATCAGAGCTAGAAAGGTATATACATAAACGTATGTCAGACTAA
>NW_014038094.1:0-840 GCF_001186125.1 Sphaeroforma arctica JP610 | reverse complement strand
CCATCAGAGCTAGAAAGGTATATACATAAACGTATGTCAGACTAATGTCATCAGAGCTAGGACGCGTACAGGCAAGATATGATATACTTGCAGCCTACAGGCACCAAACCCTGAACTTTAAACCCTAGAGAAATGATATACTTACAGCCATAGTCAAACCCAAAACCCTAGAGACATGATATACGTACAGCCATAGTTAAACCCTAATCCCTAGAGACATGATATACGTACAGTCATAATTAAACCCTAATCCCTAGAGACATGATATACGTACAGCCATAGTTAAACCCCAATCCCTAGAGACATGATATACGTACAGTCATAGTTAAACCCTAATCCCTAGAGACATGATATACGTACAGCCATAGTTAAACCCTAAACCATAGAGACATGATGTACTCACAGCCACAGTTGAAACCCGTCCAAAGCAGCGCCTTCCTCAAAGTCGGCCATCAGATGCCTCAGACGCACAGACCGCATCTTGTTTCTACCGACCAAACGGATAGTGTATATGATTAAGGGGAGAGTGTATTAAGGGGGGAGTTTATGTGATTAATGGTCGGAAAAGTCTAAAAGTAATCGAAACGGGATCATAAGAGAACCTGTTATGTGGCTAGATACTTGGCCCTACTCACGGCTTCAGGACTGAAGAATGTCCTAAACATGGTACTCTGTGCAGTCCTATTAACAATGTAACAGTGGATGTGATCTTGAACTATCATAGATATGAGAGGTGTGTGTATATCCAAATTCTTATGTACGAGTATGAGGCATGTAGAATATTTGTGTATATATCCATATTAAACTATACGGGAAATGATATGAGCATAAATTATATAT
>NW_014038095.1:3080-6416 GCF_001186125.1 Sphaeroforma arctica JP610 | reverse complement strand
TTGTATACAAAATTATATCCCACATACTCAATTCTGACATTCCCATGACGTATATACTTGTATCACACAGCGACGAGGTCACATGTACAAGCTGCTGGTGTGTCTGAGTCCGTTCCTTTGGGGGGGCTTCGTGTCTATCAGCCGCACGCGCGACTACTACCACGACTTCGATGACATCGCCGTGGGTGCGATCATAGGCACTGTCATTGCGTCTCTATGTTACTTTCTCAATTACCCTGGGTTGTCATCGCGCAAGAGTGAGAGTCCCGTGAATAGAGCGGATGGTATAAACTCGTTCAGTAGGTGTAGGGGAGATGATGTTGAACGCGCGTACGAGACTATAGGGTCTCATGATGCTGACGATGTCTAACTTGTCTGCGTGCAGGATGCATACACATAGCTGTAAGGTTTACACGCGTGTGTATGCATCTACTTAGTCTAGATGCCGAATACGATGGATACATCTGTGTATTGGTATGCATGTATGTATCTTCGTGTGCACAGAAAAATAAGTACACCAAATCCATGTACAGAACAAGTCACGCATATGCACATCAGGATGTGTGTGCCAGGTTCTGAAAATGCCAAAATCGAATTAGGATTTTTTTTTTGCAACGGGGATATCTGGTCCGAATTATGCGACGGCACATTGGCAATAGTGTAGAAGCTTAAGGCGCCAGCGGAATGCGAAAGTGTAAAAACTATCTTGTGATAAATAGACCCAGGATTAACTGTGGCTGGTTTACGGCTATGTAACACCCGGGATAGAATGCTGATGATTCGTTTAGTTTAGTGCTAGTTGTGGAATAGAAATTTGGACACAAATTTGGAATGGGATTAAGAACACGTATGTAGGTGGCAGGGCTTCTAGCTGTTCCCCTGCGCGAAGAATTTGGAACTAATTCAAGCGCAAAATGTGGTGTAGAGATGAGGAGTCCAGCTTGTATTGGAATAAAGACTCCATGGGCATATATGTAGATGGGCGGGCCTCAGGTTTACGTCCGAGAACCAAGTTTTTTTTTGAAGTTTGATCTTATGTCAAAGATATGGCAAACGAACGGAGACGTGTGGGTTCGTTACGTCTGTGTTATCGTTGAAGTATGTCGTTGAGTGAACTTGCTTCTACCACGCACAACTGGCCTCTATTGCGCAACATCAACCTGAGGGAGTCTGTACGGTATATAAGGCTAATACACTCACAGATTGTACATTCAACTAGTCTATATAAGGCTAATACACACACAGGTTGTATATTCAACTAGTCTGTACGGTATATAAGGCTAATAAGTCGCACGTAGTTTGAATATTCAATTCAAGATTCATGCCATTCCTGGATAAAAACCATGTTTACCTCACACGATAAAAACCATGTTTACCTCACACAACGGACCAGCCGGATCCAATCTCAACGCGTTTCTACCTTTTTAGTTTATTTATTTGGATTGGAATATCGCGTCATTCATATGCTATCCAGGTATATCTCAGCACAAGGTTTTACTTGCGATTCTAGAATGTGGTCCCATCTCATAACATATCGTAATGTTCTGGCTAATTGATTGTGACCAAACGCTTGACGATCTACAAGGGCAAGATGGAACGCAACGATAACCTAGGTATTCAGTTTGTCCGAGTTTGTGGTGTATATGAAGATATGGGAATCCAATTATTGACATACTTGCCGCTGCACCTTCGCGCAGAGGCCGTCTGCGCCACTTGTATGCTCTGCGGCGGTGCTCACCACGCAATGAATATTACTCACAAATTTGACCGATCTAATCCAAACTCGAGATTGTATTCATATTTTTAGGTACATTTATTGAGGTAAAAAACCGAATTATTCACATGCAAAAAAAAAGAGGATTTGATCTCGTACTTATATTTATATGTTTTAGGTCCATTTCGAGGGTAGCCATCGGACTAATCCACATACATCGATTCATACCTTAAGCTTTATACATTCGTTAATAACTTGCTTTATACATCCATTAATATCTAAAGCTTTATACATCCATTAATACCTGAAGCTTTATACATCCATTAATATCTTATGCTTCATACATCCATTTATAACTAAAGCTGCATACATCCTATAATAACTTAAGCTTTATACATCCATTAACAACTTAAGCTTCATACATCCATTAATAACTTAAGCTTTATACATCCATTAATATCTCAGCGCATGCCTTCTTTGCGCTTCTTATAGGCTCTGCGGATGCGTTCATGGCCCGCCTCCGTAACAAAGAATTGATTGTTGGCGGTATTCGCCCATATTAAGACATCTGAGGCAATTTTTTTTATGGGGTGGGGGTGAGAAAACAGATTAGCGGGTGAGTACACCAATAAACACGTGCGCGTACAAGCTTATTACCCTTTTCATTTCTTCTCCGATATTTGCCTGTAGATGCAAATCTGTGCCATATTCAGGCGTGTGTGTGCGTGTGTGTGCGCGCGCGCGTGTGTGTGTGGGTGGGGGGGGTGAGGTAGGCACCAGACATGCATGTACTTGTAGCGATATCTCATGTTTGCGGTCTATACTATACAAGCACATCAATGGCATTTTATGACAGAGAAGGGGGCAATTAAGGGGGCAACACGAAAACGTTGAGGAGATTTTCTACACCGACAAAGGCACGTGCGCATATCGGGTGCTGCCAAGGGTAATACAGCCCAACAGAACTAATGCTCACACAAACAGTACCCCAATAAACAGATGAACCGAATCTTTCTAGTGGAGTTTGCACACAATCGAATGCACGCACACTCACGCACAGAATCGCATACGCACACAGCCTCATCATCACACACACGCAATGGCATACACACTCAGACTCATCACTACAAGCACACTGGCCACCACACGCGCGTACGATTCAGCACGAGTCTAGACAGCCCCCCCCCACCCTTAAAAACAAATTTGTATCAGAACATTGATGTGAACATACACATAAAGCACACCTACTCATGCGAACAGATACACACTCACACTCATACTATCTTGTGAACGTGCCCACAAGCACGCACTCACAAACAAACGCAAGTGCACATCCATACCGAAATCGATCGCAGCCTTGTGTACAAACTTCGCATCCTCCTCGTTGGGGAAATCTTGATACAGATAGCCTTCGTTAAACACCAGCCTGTCACGCTCCTTCTCCCACATCATGATCTGATCCGTCACATTCACTGGGATAACGGGCGTCAGTGTACGCATCTGGGGGTGTGCGTGGGTTTGTATGTAGCCCACAATCTGGTTACCGGCGATTCCTGGAGTGGTGTTGAATGGGTGTAATGGTACGTGTGAAGATAGGTGCATACACACATATATAAAAGCAA
>NW_014038095.1:0-2328 GCF_001186125.1 Sphaeroforma arctica JP610 | reverse complement strand
CACACACACACACACATAATATATACATATACATAAATACATACTTACATACATACATATGTACACATATACATTTATACATATAATTTAGTGCGCATTCGTTCCTGCTATATAAAAAAGTAGGGAGGGCTATACAGCAGAACAGCATAGCTGAATACATATATGATCACATAGTAGGTCGCACCACAGTGACCTCATACCATTAACCAATGCCTGCCTACAGCTCTCCCGTGTAATGACTCCCACGACAAACCCGGGGAAGCGGTATCTGAGGTCCACAAACTGTCCTAATAAGGCAATTTCCAGGGTCGAGGATGTGTAGGCAAACACACGCATATTCGTCTCCACAATCAGGAAGCCTTCTTTCTGGCTGTCGCCCAAGGCATCCATCCCGTGAGACATGGCTATCGATAATCTATTTATAGAACAGATGATATAGTGTAAGGACATGTATGGATAGATGTGTGTGCGAAGACAAGTATATCTATCTTCACAATCGGTCAGTCTTCTTTCATCTTGGTTGTTGCCGAATGTATAGCAATATGAAATCTATTTGTAGAAGAGATGGTGCAGTAAAATACTACATAATCACAGTCGCGTCTGCATAGATGAGCTTACTGGTCTCCATAACCAGGCTGCGACATGGCTTTCGAATAGCTTGTGTATGAGAAAAAATCGATCTATGGAGAGGATAGGGCATATGTCAATCTATTTAAGTATTATCTGCTGATAAGACAGTGCATCTATGCTTATTCTCAATTATAGTCACTTTCAGGTGTGAATTCTGTCAACTGCTTAGGACCTGCATATGCACTTATCGCGAACCCGATTTAAACCACTTCATACACGAGGTAGTCAAAGCCAGATGGAATGTTCACAGCATAAGCATATATATATATATATATATTTATATACATACATACATACATACACACACACACACACACACATATATATATATATATATATATGCATATACATATACATACACATACATAAACACATACACATACACAGACATATATATATATATATATATATATATATATTATCATATACATACACATACACATACACAGACACATACACAGACACAGACACAGACATATATATATATATATTGCACATAGACACGGACACAAACACAGTCACAGACACAACACAACACAAACACAAACACAAACACAACACAAACACAAACACAAACACAAACACAAACACAACACAAACACAACACAACACAACACAACACACAACACAACACAAACACAACACAAACACAAACACAAACACAAACACAAACACAAACACAGACACAGATATACATATATATATACACACGCACACACACACACACATGTATATATATAAATATATATATATGTATATAGATATACAGATGTAATCGGGAACACTTGCCTGGTAGGATAAAATTTCGGGTCTGATTTTGATTTTCGATACGCCAGCCCAAACCCACGCAAAATCTGGAGCATTTTCTGCTGCACTGGGGTCAGTGATGACACGAGGTATGCTTGTCCCAATTTGGAGAAACTCAGCTGAAATTGGAACTTCAACACTTCTACTAAGTCCATATTCATATCTTTCACCAGGTCGAAGAATTGCAGCATAAAAAGCCACACCTGCATGCATATAATTTGGATTCGTCAGATGTACGGGTAGGTAGACACATAAAGATAGTGACGGAATGCTTGTGGTGGGGTATGAGTATATATTTATGTACATGTCGGTGATTATTTAAATGGTAGGCGTTGAGCATACTCCATCTATGGTGCAACAGAAGCAAAAAAAACCTGGATGGTGATTGGTTGCCATGGAAACCTTGAATTCTTTCGTTGTCATGATGAACTGGTCTTGTAACATTGAACGAAGGTTGGTGAACGGTCAGGGTAACTTACAAACGAAAATTCGTGGATGTGACGTAAAACATTGGACTAATATTGAACAGAAGCGCAACCGCACACATTGCCAGTAATAAATTGCAACAGAATTTAGAAACATTTTGAGTGCGACATTTTACAAACACGCCGCGCGTAAACACAACTACACACATAAACATGCACAAAATAAGCACACAGTAAACACTTACACAAATACAAACACTCACACGAAGACCACACAAACAGCATACACACACATGCACAAGATACGCACCCAGGAAAAAAAACACTTACACAAACATAAACACAAAGACCATACACACATACAGACACAAACATGCACAAGATACGCACCCAGGAAAAAAAACACTACACAAACATAAACACAAAGACAACACTCACTACATAGACCACACACAAACATGCACAA
>NW_014038096.1:0-6425 GCF_001186125.1 Sphaeroforma arctica JP610 | reverse complement strand
TGTATGTATGAGGGTAGTGTGTTACTGTTTGTATGAGGGAAATTGTTACTGTAGGTATGAGGGGAGTGTGTTACTGTAAGTATGAGGTGAGAGTGTTGCTGTAGGTATGAGGGAAATTTGTTATTGTAGGAATGAGGGGAGTGTGTTACTGTAGGTATGAGGGGTGTGTGTTACTGTAGGAATGAGGGGAGTGTGTTACTGTAGGAATGAGGGGAGTGTGTTACTGTAGGAATGAGGGGAGTGTGTTACTGTAGGAATGAGGGGATTGTGTTACTGTAGGTATGAGGAAAATGTGTTACTGTAGGAATGAATTGAGCACAAAGGTGTGAGTGAGCACTGTTAAGGCAAAATTAAAACAGACATAGTTGCTGACATGCGCACAAGCACAGGTATATACATGTACACGAGGACTCAGCGCAGTCCTTATACGTTATACTTTACACTGTCCCGTTGCACGAACTTCATCGTATTCCATCAAAGTGTTAAATACCAAGGTTAGTTCATGCCCAAATTCGCCCTCGCCTTTCACCTCACACCGTTCTGACTAGCCAGCCCATGCACACCAGTCTGCTCTCTAACTGACCTGCACCTCAACCACACCCACCCACTCCGTAGCACAACCACGACCACATCCACCGACCACGAAACAGTCAGTGTCTCGACTGACACCGACAGCCGCAGCACCAGCCGTAGCACCAGCACTAGCACCAGTGTAGGGTTTCTATCACCGCCACAGTTTACGTCGGCCGATGTGAGTCGACAACACAGTTTCGAATTACCCTATGCACGACCACACTCCCCTCCACGACCGGCTGCACCCCCTCCCTCACCACCCTCAGCAAGGGATCGCCCGTAAGTCAGTCTGTGGGGCAGAGTGAGAAGAATGATGCGTGGGGATGGGGTTATTTGTGTGGATGAGGAGTGTTGGACGTATACATATATATATATATATATATATAATGTATAAATATGTGCACCCGAATGTAGTATCAGTACCTACACTCGCACATGTATTCCTCACAGTGACGCATGCTTGTAACCCCAAACACGAAGCAAACGCTCACATTTCAACCACACGCACTGCTATCCCAACAGCACTCAAGCTCTACGATGACTATCCATCCGTACGTAAATGCACTGTTTGACCGTATCGTTCGGTCGCAGTCCGCAGTCAACCGTGTGCTTACTGTCCGCACACCACACCACTATTAACAAACGCAGACATTCACACACACACACACACACGCACATGCGAGAGCACACACACGCACATAAAACGCATCCCATACACCTATCTCTGTCGCACACGCTCGCACACACTCTTGTTGCACATCACTCACCTCAACCCTTGTGGTCTGTCCCCTGTTGTATCCGTTGTCGTGGGTATGTCACAGTCTGACACCCCCGCCCAGGCACACGCCCACATCACCGCCCTATGAGTACGTGCACTCAATGCTGCGGTCACTCTCAGCGAACAACTCACCGCGGGTGCAGCGACAGGCGCGGGTGTTGCCTACGCTGTCCAAAAGTCCGACTTTGTTTGAACAAACCGGTTCAGCAGGACGACAAATGGGACAAAACGGTCCTATGGCGCGACAGGACAGGCAGGTGGGTACTGCCCCCCGGGTTGGGAGTCACCAGCGTACGGCAGATACTTCTCAGGTAGGATTTGTGTAGGTAGCGCTGCGTAGGTAGACATATGTGGAGATAGGTAAGTGTGAGGGGTGAGGGGAGTTCGGTTACATTGTTGTGTTTTGTTGTGTTGGACATAGGGTTAGGGTGTGTGCGCACCTGTAAGGCGGTTGTGTGGAGTGGCTCACATATGTATAACGCACTAGCGTATGCCTTGAACGGCCAGATGACTATAAATATAAAAGTGTGTCTCAACGCGTTAGATGACTATAACAGTGTGTTTTAGCGTGTTTATCACAAAGTTAAACCCAAACTAAATTACCTTCCAGAGCATAGCCTATGCGGCTGGGCCCACACAATCGATGGTTGGCACCGCACGCCTCGACGATACCGCTTTCAAAGCGGTACCGGAAATGGGCTCGTCACCCAGAGATGTGAGAGACCATATGAAGTTCGGGTTTGAGGAGTCGATAGGGTGGACTGTTCCGAGTGGTGGTGTGTGGACAGCTGCATGGTGCTTGGGGGCGCTTAGAGTTTTAGGGTTTTGGGGTTTGGTATTGGGGTTAGAGTTTATCGGTTCTGAAGGGTGTTAGGTTTCAGGGTGTAGGGTTTTGAGGATAGAGAGGGTGTAGGGTTTAGGATTTATGTTTGTGTGTTTTGGATAGGGGTGTGTCGAAGGGGTGCAGCCAGAATTGGGATGAAACAGAAAGTGGTTGAGTGAGCTGGAATTCGTTTTCGGAACATACCTACTGATTTTGTTTTGGTGTTTGGTGTGTGTGTGTGAACGTACTTACTGATTTTGTTTTGGTGTGTGTGTGTGAACGTACCTACTGATGTTGTTTGGTGTTTGGTGTGTGTGTGTGTGAACGTACCTACTGATTTGGTTTGGTGTTGGTGTGTGTGTGTGAACGTACTTACTGATTTTGTTTTGGTGTGTGTGTGTGAACGTACCTACCGATTTATTTTTGGTGTTTGGTGTGTGTGTGTGGACGTACCTACTGATTTTGTTTTGGTGTTTGGTGTGTGTGTATACGTACCTACTAATTTTGTTTTGGTGTTTGGTGTGTGTGTGTGTGTGTGTAAACGTATCTACTGATTTTGTTTTGGTGTGTATGTGCGGCTGTGATGAGTTGCCAGTCATATGCGGCTAATTAGACATAGGCCACAGATTGATTCTCGTGCAAGTTGTGCTGTGGTTGGTTCTATAAACATTCAACACGAAACGACATTCACGAGTTAATTGATACCGTATATTTGGTACAACTTAATTGATATGAATGATTATTACTTGTGAATACGAATTAAATACAAATGAATTGCTACTAATTTATTAATACAAATGAATTGCTACTAATTTATTAATACACATTAATTGATACTAATTTATTAATACACATTAATTGATACTAATTTATTAATACACATTAATTGATACTAATTTATTAATACACATTAATTGATACTAATTTATTAGTACACATTAATTGATACTAATTTATTAATACACATTAATTGATACTAATTTATTAATACACATTAATTGATACTAATTTATTAAAATATATTATCTGACATTAATTTATTAATACGAATGAAGTGTTACACCATACCTTTCTGATGCGAATTAATTGTCACTAATTTATCGGTGTGAACCTACAGCTGATGTGACGCAGGTGATCGATGTCGCAAGATTTCGCAATATCAGTTACGACAAACGACAAGAGATGCAGAGGGGCAGCATCACTTCATTGGGTAAGGGATAGGGCCACACCACGTTATGCTAATCAAACGGCTAAACCCTAAAACCCTAGAACCCTAAAACCCTATATGAAATAATCCTGCATTAATCCATCACACGTGTGTATTAATGCGTCCTATCTGTGAATTAATCCTGCATTAATCCGTCACACGTGTGTATTAATTCATCACATGCGTGCATTAATGCGCCCCATCTGTGAATTAATCCGTCACATCCGTGCATTATTCCGTCACGCGTGTGATTGTATTGCACTATCTCAGGCGCAATCGCAGGACAAGCGCCCTCGCAATCTCTGGGCGTCTTCACGGCTTGCCGCACCTCGTCGCCTTCAGAAGTGGTGTCACCAAATGCCACAGATAACTCCACCTCTCTGTCAGTTGTACATCCCAGTAGTCCAGTGTACACACGCACACACTCGCCCTTGCACTCACCGGTACTATCACCGTCACACATACACACACACACAAACACACACACACACACACACACGCCTGCACCTCCCCCACATGCACCCGGCACAGCTACAGACGCCCGACCCACAGTCAGCCAACTCTCTGTCACCACAGTCTGCATCACCACAGTCGCTGCACGCATACGCACACCCGCCTGTGCACACAACCACCCGCAACGATCACACAGCACCGCTGCACGTGACACTCCCCTACACACACACACGCACACGCACACGCACGACGTCTGTCCCACCTCCAGACACAGACGAACCCTTACCGTCCATGGAGAGAATGCCACGTAGAAACGGTAGGAATTTTGTGGTGTATGTGTGTGTGCGTGTGAGCGTGCGTGTGAGTGTGTGAGTGTGAGTGAGCGAGTGAGTGAGTGAGTGAGTGAGTAAGTGAGTGTATGTGTGTGTGAGGGTGGGTTAGGGGAGAGTATGTCTGCTAATGCTTCACGGATATATGCGGGCGTGATATTGATGTGCATTTTATGTGAGTTGTCAAATGGGCGTTCGTTTCTGTGGATTGGTCCGATTGGACAGTGGAAAGTATATTGGTTGACATACATTAGTGATCCTTATATACATGTGTATATTATCAATTGTTGATTAGTGATCCTTATATACATGTGTATATATCTATCACGTGTTGATTAGTGATACTTATATACATGTGTATATGAATAACACGTTTCATGGATTGTACGTATTAAGACTCGGTGCTACGTCGTAGTCACACATTATTTGTATATTACTACTCTACTATTACACTTGATACTTCAGACAGGCACACCCACACACAACACTCTCCCATAAATACATAACACTTTCTCACACACACAACACTTTATCACACAAACAACACACACTATCTCACACACTTGACACACTCTGTCACACACACAACACCTTTATACGCACACAACAATTTCATTTACGCACAACAACACACTCTCACACCCACAACACACTCTCACACACATAACACACACCTTCTCTTACACACACAACACACACTCTCTCACACACAACACACATTCTCTCTTACACCCACAACACACTCTCACACGCACACTCCACACACAACACACTCTCTCACACACACAACACACACCCTCTCTCACACCCGCAACACACTCACACACACACACAACACACTCATACACACACACAACACACTCACACACTCACACAACACACTCACACACACAGACAACACACACCCTCTCTAACACCCACAAGATACTCACACACACCCACATCACACTCTCTCACACACACAACACACACACGCTCTTACACCCACAACATACTCACACACACAGACAACACACTCTCTCACACCCACAGGTGCGAGTACAGCGGACTTTGTGCGGAGATCAAAGTCTCACGACACCACTCGCGGGCTATCGTCACTGCTGTTGCCCGCCCATGCACGCACACGGTCACCCTCACCTGTGTACAACGCACAAGTGCACGATGGTAACCATGGCAACAGCTCGAGTGGGAGTGAGAGCGAGGCAGTGAACATACACCTGGGCGTGTCCGCTGAATATTTGAACTCGCCGCGAAGGTCATTGACTCAGACTGCGCCTGCGCCTTCAGAGTTATCAGATGTGTTGCATTTGCCCCGCAGGGTTGCGCTCGGGTCGTACACAGGTGTGGACTATTTTTAGATGCGGAGTACGGTTCTATTTTTAGAACGGGATTACAATCCCGGGGTGGAGGGTCACGTATATACGGACTGTACTTTCGTGTAATGTCGTCTGTCTGGCTGTTATCTGTGTATTCAAATACGTTTCTGTCGATGTATTGTGTTACTTCGTCAGCTTTGTATATCCAGGTGTGTGCGTCGTTGTGCTCGTATTGCTGCGGTGTCCCAATCGGGTCGTTTGTGGTGCCATGCTTGACTCTGTGCGCACTTACATACGTTCCTGTACTGTGACCTTAATCCGCATCACACGGTCCTAAAAATACAGGACCTGCACCTCAAATCACAACCTCTCCCTCCCTTCCAGGACAATCAGCGGAGGACGGGGCGCACTCGGCATCATACTCAAGCACCACAACGTCACCCATTGTACCCGCACAGACGAACACAAGTGTACCTGTGCTCACCCCCACACTAGTAGAGGGTAACCCCATCCCAGACCCACAGGCACACGGCCACGCACAGCCACAGGCACACGAACAAGCACACACACACATACACACACACACACACACACAAACACGTGACCACACGCAGCAGCCAACACACTCTGCGAACACACAGCTACCAACACACGACCACCCACCACCACACACCCACCACCATATGCAACCACCGCCACACACACTCCCCGCCGCACAGGGGTATGCACAGGCACAAGAGACCACATACGCACAGGCACACGCACAGGCACAGACACAACCACACGGCCAAAGACAGCCCCACACACGCGGCAGGCTGAGCTATCGACCGACCATACCAGACTACCCACCCACTAGTGTCCCCAGGCCCAGCTCAGAGAGGTGTGTAGGGGGCGTGTGTTATGTGTGTTGAGAGAAAGAAAGTATGTATATCTACACATAGACATA
>NW_014038097.1:0-6432 GCF_001186125.1 Sphaeroforma arctica JP610 | reverse complement strand
TATAACAAGTTAGAGAAGGCGAAACAAGCGATCACTAAGCTGAAAATGTGGAAAGAGCAGAGTGAGATGATCGTCCACTTATTTTCGACGGACCCTCGACCGGAATTGCTTGTATCGATCATGATACCACCGGAAGAAGGAACGCCGGTGTCCCGCTACTTATTAGAGTTGGACACATACATGTCATGGGCCCAGACTCAGGAGATGTCACCTGACAAACTATCTATGTGTGTACTATGTGTGCAGACAATCTTTTGGTCAAACCTACACAGGAGAGATCAAGAGATTCTGTACGCCGATATGCATCAATCTTACCCGGACAAGGTACGAGAGATCTCCATCGAGGTACCTACCTACGGAATAATGAAGCTAGCGGAATTAACCTGGGCTGAATTTTACTCGAGAGCGGATCAGACGTTTACCAAACGCCCTAGTTCCGTGGTGAAAGTCACTAATGCTCAGAAGAAGGTCAGCGGCAATTTTACCGGAAGATCAAGCAATGGTCGAGACTCTCAGTCCACTAATGGAGGTCAGAAGGTACACAAAGGGGGTGACAAGGGTGGCAATGAGAACAAAAATATAAATGGTTCTGAAGGCAACAAGATCAATGTCATCCCTAAGGGTAACCAGACTAACAGAAGTGGACCGCCGGCAGGCAACCCTAAGTCCAGGCATAGGGAGGTCAAGAACTGTAGTGAGACTGATTGCAATTGGCGAATGACCCAACATGAGCCGAATGGCAGATGGAATGGAAGGCACGAAGAAAAGTGTAAGCACTTTATCGAGAAGTGTGCCGACTGTACCGGGACTGGAGGTTACCACAAGCATACATGCAAGGTGAAACCAAAAGTTAGAGTTAAGTGACAAACATACCGGGTCTTGTCACTAAGACAAAAGGACGCACCTCAAGACGAGCGTATAATCCTTGACATACGAGTTAACGGACATGAAATAAAAGCGTTGTTAGATCCGGGCTCGCAAATTTCATGTATATCCTCTAGATTCTGTAAAATGACAGACGTAACTCGTAAGTCAGAGCCAACTATGTTGAAAATGGCTGATGAAAGAGAGATCACTTGCAGATCTTAGGGTTCGTTTACATTGACAGACCAACGTACTACAGTTACTAATTCAGTCATATGTAACACTTCACCAGACTATGATCTCATAGTCGGTATGGATGATTTATTGTCATTAGGTATCACAATTACAGGGTTACATATTAACATTGAACCACAGAAGGATCAGTCAGACGACAACTTGTTGAAACCGGTATATAAACCTTCGAAGACTGTGAAGGAGATGATCCCTCACTTTACAGAGAAAGTCAAGGACTTGATTTTCGAGAATGTCAAGATTCGGATCACTGACTGGGCTAAGTTCAAATTCAATAACGGATACGTTAGTCTAGACCTGACGAGAGTAGATTTCTCGAAGCTGAAGTGTCCTACACGTAACTATGTTGCATGGCGTCATGAGCAGGTCGTACGAGAACAGGCTAAAGCATGGTTAGATGACGGAGTGATCGCAGTCAACTATGAGCCGACTCCCGTCAACCTAGCGCTTTTAGCCGTCGACCAATTCAACTCTGACGCGACGCTGAAGAAAGTTCGGGTGTGTTTGGATATGAGCCCAATTAATACTTTGATACCGACACACAATATCCACTTACCAAGGATAAACGAACTGCTCAGGCGCATGGATGGAGCTAAGATATTCTCCACTATCGACCTGAAGCAGGGCTACCACCAGATGAAGATCTACAAACCATACCGGAAGTATTTCACCTTTACCTGGGAGGGTCAGCAATATTCGTTCAAAGGTGCCCCCTTTGGGTTACACACGCTACCTGCGTTCTTTCAATAAATTATGCAAGACTTGTTTGGGGACATGGACAATGTACAAGTATACATTGATGACATTGTGGTATTCACCAAAACCAAAGAGGAGCACGACAAGGTTGTGCGAGAGGTTCTAGACAGACTCAACAAGCACAACTTTAAGGTCAACAGTAAGAAAGTCACTTCGGTGTTAACGAAATTCAGCTGCTGGGTTACCGAGTATCCGTGGATGGAATCATGATCGATCCCTGGAAGGTCGAACACTTACTAGACTGAAGAACTCCTACCACGGGTAAGGATGTCAACAGCATGTGCGGATTCGTCAACTTTTTGTCTAACGGAGTACCACACCTGGCAAGTTATTTAAATCCCTTTGGACATTTGAGATGTCATAAAGGCAAACTAGGCGCACTGTGGACCAAAGACTGTGATGACACACTTAAGCAGCTCAAAACAGTGGTTCAACAGGCACCAGTAGTCCAGGCACCAAAGGATGGTATTCCATTCATGGTAGCAACAGACACATCCGACATGGCACTCGACGGCGTTCTGTATCAAATGATTGATGGGAAACCGAGATATGTATAGTTCTTTAGCAGAGTCATGAATTCATCTCAGATCAATTACCCAACCGTGCAACAAGAGCTTTTGGCTATTGTTACTGCACTCACTCATTTTACGGACTATCTATATGGCACACACTTTAACGTGCTATGTGATCAGAAGTCATTGCAACACCTAAAGGACATGAAACCTAACTCGCAGTTAGTCAGTCGGTGGCATGACAAGATCGCAAAAATCTCTTTCGGCATAACACACATACCGGGTATTCACAATCACTAACCCGGCATGTTGTCTCGCTTCGTACCAGAATTTAACAAGATGGTTGGGGAGTTCCTAGCACGGATTGTATGGTCAATCCTAGGTGGTTTAAGATCGCAGACAACATACCATAGATATGTTTGCCGCTCATCATAACGCACAACTGCCGAGGTACCGGACACTGGAACATCCGAAAGGAGTCGGATTCCAGATTGACTTGTCTAACGAGAATGCCTGGGCAAATCCTCCATGGCTATTAATACCACAGTTGCTAAATTATGTACATATTCAAGATGCTACCATCACGTTGTGTTGTCCCCTAAAACACTCAGATAAATGGCTACCACAGTTGATCTCAATGATACAATGTGAGCCGATCTATGTGGATAGAAAGGTAGATACTTTTCTCTACCAGGGTACCAGTGCAGCCCAAAAGACGCCTTGGCGGCATACTATAATATGTCGAATAGGTCCAGTTGGAACAATCTAGCGGACACCATCCGAGACCTTCAAACTGAAGGTTGAGGAATCCAAGATTCCACTCTTGAATCCTAAGTCTCAATCAGCGACTGGGACAACACAAGCACCTACAGTATGTGTTACCGAGATACAGCCAAATTCAAAGGAATCAAAGAGGAGCGCAACACTAGCGAAAGCCTTATACAACAAAATACGGTCTGACAGGGAAACTGCATACCAAGCAGAAACTCGATTGCTTAAGCAATTGATAAATGACTTTCCCGAGGTATATGATCATGTGACTCAACTAATGGATAGATCAAACATTAGTCGGATTCACGATGTAGAAGCTTTAGGCGAGATTGGACAAGACGAGTCTTCGAGTCCAGGTGATGACGCGGTGGAATCCTCACCTCCTGATTTCAATGTAACAAGTAAATCACAGGAGGCGATTCTGAAGTGGTTAAGACAAAATCATGCTCTTAAGCACATGTATAAGGTTAGAACTGAGAAAGATTGTAAGAGGTACGGAATCGTACAGCTGAACCTCAAGCAATATATATCTCAGGTGTATCACAAAAGTAACAACTGCGAAGTTAACCGGATCAAGCGCTACGGATACGCACCTTTACACAGCGTATCAGAAGACGAGCCGTGGCGCCGGGTTATCATTGATTTGGTTGAGCTACCCACGTCCGAACACACGAAGGATAAATATGTCTGTCACGTGTTTGATGTCGCATCAAGATAGAATGTTTTGTATCCGCTGACAGACAAATCGACACAAACTGTGGCTGAGTGCATATATAAGTGCTTCGCATATTTCGGCTGGCCAGCTATTGTATGTTCCGACAACGGTAGTGAGTTTACAGGAGATGTCATGACGACACTGTTACTCGTTGCGGGATCATACCATAAGATGGGTGTACCTTACAAGCCTCAGACACAAGGTGCGAACGAGGTACGACACAGAAAGATGAAGGAGTTCATGCGAGGAGCACTATTTGATGATGCTGACATGTGGCCGTACTCAATCAATTGGGTACAGACACAGATGAACGAATTCCCTGATTCAGTCACTGGTGCAACACCCGCTCACTATTTTCGGGGCCATTATAATGAATTACAGGTCCCCTTCAACAAGGAGTCTCAAGATGATCATGTGTTACCATGGTTAGAGAAGATGCGTCGGACCAGAAATGTGGTCTATCCTTGCTTAAGGGAGATGAAGGACGTTGCTCTCAAGAAGAGACAAAAGCGATGGAATGATACCAAGAAAATAGTTGAGTTTGAGGTAGGCGATATAGTCAACATTATAGCTCGCAACTCCGATACACTGTGCTTACGGCTAAATATATTGTACCATTTATGATCTCTGAGGCTGATAAGAAGAGCGGAACGTATGAAGTTAACAACGTTGACGGCTCTAGTGCCTTAAATATCGGGTCACATCGAATCCCTACGACAGAGATCATCCTTCGTGGCACACTTGAAGCTACTACACCTCTTATGTCTTACGAGTTTAAGAAGTTTCTAGGGAAGTACAAACATGAGGATATGACATATTACACTACGGAGTTCGCCGGTGGAGCGCACTATGATCTTCCACCATCAGCATTTGATGATCCGGATGTACTAAAGGCTTTAAATAAGAAGTTTCGCAAACGCTTACACAAAAATAAGGCTGATGCAGAAGCAATCTTACCATCGAATAAGCGAGCCGAAGTGGTTAAGATCTATCCACAGACATCATACATTCGCAGCTTTAAACAGCATGGAATGTACGTACCCCATCGGGAACCACAAGGACCAAAGCCCAAACGTAATAGAGTAACCGAGTAACTTATAAAGTCTAAGTATACTTTGTCTAAGAGAATATAACATAAGCATTGAGGCCGTTATATGATCGAAGCCCGTTTCTTTTCTTTTCGCTTGTACAATTCATGTGAGCTTTTTGAGTCTATGTGCTAATACCACATATAAGCTAACATTGTAATTTTTAAGCTGAGGGGGGGTGGGGCTATGTAAAAATAGCGGGTTCCTATTAGTTGTTGCACAGTTAACGTATATTATGAACGTATTAACGTATTAACGGTTATACTTATACAACTGGAATGCGTTTAACGAATTGGACATGAACAAGAATTGAGATATTCAAGATTCTGAACATGTGATAGTACTCAGTAGAGTATGGGACTCTACTGTGGACAATTAGGTGGTTTTCCAAATATAGATTGGGTTTTCCACTGAAATTAAAATTGTACATAATATAGGAATGATACAAATCTGACACCTGAAAAGGACACTTTGGGAATCTCTAATTAACGAGAGTACCATGAGAGAGGGTCTCAGGCATGAAATGGTTGTTGGTACAAACCTATGGTATAATTCGATAATAATCTCAGAGCAAGATAGTCCACTGAGAAACGGACAGGATCAGAGTTGTTAGAATTTGGGACAACATGGTTTTGATTCCTCCTAGCCAGCCAACTAGATGTGCCCGTCTATGCCTTAAATGGGATGGAGAGCTAGGTGCCAAGTGATGGGGTTTAGGTGCAGATGTATACTGCACCGACTTGGTGTTTTGATTTTATTTTTGATTTTCTTAAGTTGGACTTATTTTATTGGTTAGTTTGATTAGGTGATTGTTTCGAGGCGTGAAATGTAAACTATGCGTCCAATGAAATGATAGCTAGTCTTAGTGACTAAAACATAAATAAATCTAGACCGAAGTAGTGAGTGATTAGAGCGGAGCATATAGACAATAGTCTCAGTCTAAAAATCCTCTAATCATTTACTCACTACCAAAGGCTGAAGCTAAACTTATTTTACATTTTGCCTTTAACGTTTTAACGTATTTTCTTATTAACGTAAACGTCTTGGTATCGTATAGTCAGCCTAGAGGAGACCGACTTTTACACCAGTGAGGTGCTGGTTCAGTCGGTGAGGAAAGCACAAGCCCAACTGAAAGAAGTTGGCACGCCCCTGGTTGGGGGGTCGTTAGGAGCAATGTACACACGCAGTAAGAGTGCCAAGTCCCCAACGCTAACGCGTCGGCGGAAGGATGGCTAAAATTGAGGATATGTTACCTGTTCAGGACGACATGGATCTGGATGAACCGGTGGTTCCAGAGCCTCTTAGCGCTGAGATACGTGCTGAGATGGAGGTAGATCCAGCGGATGAACCCGAAGAAGATTTGAAGCGAAATCGACTTCAGTCAATGAAGCGCTCGGTCTTTGGGGTTGAAGTGGGGGGTATAATCATTGAGCGGATTGTAAACTTCGATGGAAATTACTAGGTTTCAAACTAT
>NW_014038098.1:3726-6435 GCF_001186125.1 Sphaeroforma arctica JP610 | reverse complement strand
TATGTATTTATTTATATGTAGGTGTGTGTGGGTGTATTTTTCTACTGATATATTGATATATTGAAATATATATGTATATGTATTATATAAATATATTTATATATATATAAGTTTATATATATATGTGTGTGTGTGTGTGTGTGTGCGTCTGTTTGTGTGTGTGTGCGATTGTGTGTGAATCACATGAGATATTTTGGCACCTCCAGTTAGTTTCATCAGGTAGCATTGTGAATCCAACCTCTCATTTGACCAATTCGATGTCGATATTTGCAAAAGTTTCACATCTACATGAAAGGTCCTCACAGTTTCATCTCAAGATAGCAGCACTTAACATATCAAGCAGGCACGCATGTGTCCTTCTCGTCGTTACGAATACAACCTTCCTATACACAGTGGTATCTCCAACCTCGAGTTAGTTTCATCAGGTACTAATGTGAATCCATCCTCTCTTATACACAGTGGTATCTTCAACGTACTGGAACTACCCGCGACTGCTGTGTGTGCGGGACTGTCTCACCACGGTCTGCCTGTGGGTGTGCAGTTGATTGCAGCCAACGGCAACGATCACCTGACAATAGCCGTCGCGTGTGCACTGGAAGATGCCGGTGTCTCTAAGTGGGAACCACCACGTGTGTCAACCAAGGGCGAGTAAATAAGCTCTGGCAAAACAGGTATACCTCGGCCAGCCAAGGGGAAAAAAATATGGGTTTGTGACTCATCATAAGGACTTCAGTGGCTATCACCACCTTACTATCACAACGAATCCGATGTTTTGTCGGCGGCTGTTGAGGTTAACAATTGTTCAAGTAGTGTTGGCGATTATGGAGCTGTTCTCGCCAAACACTTCAACACTGGGTGGACAGAGAAGCTCAGTCGCAATAAGGGATGGGAACTGCGGATGAGACTGCGTATCATGTGACGAGTAATTGATCGCAGAGAACGAAATAGATAAGCGCTGAAGTGATCTGCGAAGAGTGACATTTGTTCGTTTGGAACCAATGGTGTGTATGAATGTACCACATTGTCCCTCAAATGATTACGGAATGTCTGGTGGGCAAATCAGCTGCTCCACCGATGTAGTGAGCATACACTAGATGTCACGTGGACACGAGCACCTAATTCTATAGATATGCTAGAATGGATTAAGATACGATAGCCTCGTGTGAACGGATGGCTATGAAGATTAGGAATTGCAAAAAGATATATCTATTTAGTATATGAATTACTTGACTAAGGCTGGTTCTTTGCTGAGCCGAATTAAATGGGCATCAGGGTTGAAGCGGAAGCAATCGGTTTTTCTTAGCTTCCATCTCGTACTTGATTGTGTGAGTGCAACATCAGGATGGTTAATCAATACTAGGAGAAACCAAATGATTCGATATATCAGGCGCTCCGCAAACAGGCGTGCACATTTTATCTCCGACAAATGCAAATTCGGCGAAGCAGTCGTGGAATCAAAATAACTGGCCAGTGGAATGACTGGTTGGGGTTAATGAAGGCAGGCCGTTGCAATTTTATTAGATACCGCTTCATACGTAGTAATCGGTAGATTTGTAAGGATGCAACCCATATTTACCCTTCTAATGAAACACTTAATTTCATATACAACAATACCCGAAACCTATCCCATATGCTTGAAAATTGTACCTACAGCCCGACGTGAGTATATAGACATAGGAATGTATTTCGATACAGAGACAGCAATACGCAGCGATGATTGTAAACATTCAAATTGTGTTTCCAAAATCCTTTCAGATTTGTCCTGTTACTCCTGTACTAACAATTTGAATGCATTTTCATCAAGAGCAGCCCATGTGTGATGTGACTTGTAAATACAAACTATTGTCGCGACTATACAGACAGACTCCTAGAGTCATAGAAACTATTTACAATATTATTATTTTTTATAAAAGAGCGTGGACAGCTAAAAAATGTATTTTGTTTTTGTTTTTAAAAGAAAAAGGGGGTACATACTGTAAAAGTCATTACATTCAAATTATTTTCACACGCCTATCAAATTATCAGAGTAAATTATTTTTTTGCATCCGATGCAACACATCATAGTTATGACGTGACCGTGCCGGCGGGCCCTGCCCTGGGCCTGTGGCCTGCAATCCTGGAGACAGTCATACACTCAAGAATGAAGTATGTCGTGCCACTAGCTATCCACTACCTGCCTCACCACCTCTATACCAGTCAATAGCCTATCTAGAAAATTTATTGAATTAGTAGACTAAAAATATTTTAGTTTGTTGTACAGCTTCTCTATGGTAGAGTGCAAAGAGGGCTAGCTTGCAGCTCTCCCGAGGGTGGGGTACCCCTCTCTAGGTATACAGGCTTTGCACTCCACCACTCTACTCCGGATCGTGGAGGGTCATAAGGGGAGACCCTCCCGTGACTTGACTACTCCGACTCTCATATCAGTGTGACAATATTACAACTCAGACAGACCTCCTAGCCAGAGCTACCCCGTCATTATTAACAACAACAAAATTAAGAGGAAAAATTGCCGTAATTTTCGTAAGAAACACGTATTAAGGTCTATTACTGATTTTTAAATTAAGATATACGTAAGGAAATCAAATTTCGGAATTAGGAATTTAAGAAGTATGTAGCACTTAGTCGGACTTTAAGAAATACTTTTATTTCTTAATTAAGAAAACAGAAATATGGCCGAATATGTTCTTAATAAGAAATAAGCAGATCACG
>NW_014038098.1:0-1773 GCF_001186125.1 Sphaeroforma arctica JP610 | reverse complement strand
TTTGGAAATATTGGAAAAAGAGCTTGTATTAAATTATTTAAAATACAAATAAAAACCAATGTATTATCTCAATTGATCTTGATATTTTAGACTGACCGGAGGCCGTATTTCTACAATATCTTATTTTATCTTATTTTCGCTCACATGGTGACTAAAATCATATATTTAGTATGTATCAATTAGTACAGTAATCAGAGTGTAAATATATTTCGTTTCTATAGTTAGATACATTGTCAGTCGGATTGTAGATTAGTTTGGCGGCAACTAATGAGGATCCTGAGGGAAGGACAGCTACAGAGACAGTCAGCAGCACACCGACTGGAAAGGACACGGCGGGCTCTGATAATGTGCAGTCAAGCACACAGAAAGTGCAATCGACGTCCAAAGTGTACAAGGAACTCATCAATGTTGACGCTGTAAGCGGGTCATAGTACAGTTGTTTGAAATTGTACCGAGGGTTGACTAAGATACAAAAACTCGATTTCGCGGCTACAAAGTTTAAAGTAGACAATAATGACTACAATAGGCCACCTGTAGATATTGTGATATCGATAGGACGTATGTTTGGAGCCGTAACAACGCTAATAACGCCATTATTTATGACGAAAAAAAATCACGCTAAAGAGTGGTATTATGATATTAGCAAGTTAGTCACTAGACAAACTGGAGAAGCAAGCGAACAAGAATGTGCGGCAGCAGAGTATTATGGGTTTTGGTTCTTCCAGCAAGCAACCACTTATGAAATATAATTCTGCTAAGAGATTAGCAGACTTATTTTGAGCGCGATGTGTTCCAAATACTCTTTTTTTTTAGTGCCATATTTACTATTTTTTTTTGCCAAATGTCAAATCGCCTTTTCTATCGTACAAAATCAGAAAATGCCTTTATTTTATGCCAAATGTGAAAACGACTATATTTGCGTGGATTTTTCACACTCGCACTTTTTTTTAGACCGAGTGGTGAACCGGACACCGGAGGTGATTTTTGCTATTTTGTGACCGTTTGAATCGCACACAGGCGGCAGAAAAGCAACAGATGTGGCCTCGTGTACGATATTTACAAATCGTATCAATCGTGTTTAAGTGATTTTGTGGACATGTACCTCTATCATTGAGAAACCACCCTGCTTTTAATCCGAACGTTCGTAATGCAGGGTGGAAACCACCCTGCTATTTACAAATTCATTAACCCTACGCTTGAAGATTAAGGCCAATGGTAATCCAAACGTTCGTAGTGCAGGGTGGAAACTACCCTGCTATTTACTACGCTTGAAGAGTAGGGATAATATTATTTATTTCAAAAATGCCAAGTATGTATGATACAATGTATGAACATATGGTATGGCTCTCATAGTCGCTGTAGTGGTTCAAGAAAGATTGATGGGAAGAAGTGGTCAGTAAATTCCCGTTTGAAGCTTGGGCCAAGTGCGTCGACAATGGAAGATATGTGCTGAGTCAATTCGGGCCGGTGTTGACAAAACACTGTTACTATCGAATGTTCCATATGTTTGCTTGCTGACCTACTAAGTAGAATACCCACCTCTGTGGTACGGATCGGGTCTGCGCCGTGTAGTGCCGCGGAATGGGTTAGTGCAGAGTATGAAATACCGAGAAGGACCAGGTTATCCGTCATAATCCGGTCGAGAAGCGAGGATGGGGGTAAGTCAATGCCGCACCAGACCACGGATGAATTCGGTATGTGTTGGCTGGCCTGGATCGGAAGTATCATAGTCGAAATCAGCAAGCGCGATGATTTGGTTTGAACCGATATTTA
>NW_014038099.1:0-6443 GCF_001186125.1 Sphaeroforma arctica JP610 | reverse complement strand
TATGGATATGGATATAGATATAGATATATGTATGTATGTATGTATGTATATATATATATATAGCCAGTTTCCACGACATTCCCATGGTCTCAACATGTGTTTCAGAAGTCTGAGTATCGACTGCATAAACTGCCGTTCGTACATGCTTCTAGGTTCTTGATACTTTTTGTGTGTGCCTACCAATCTCTAAGTGTGTATGCACAAAGCTTTCTATAGTGTGTACTGTGAGGATCGTGTAGATATCACCTGGCCTGTCAACGTGCATGTCGGGTGCTTATGAACATGCCCTCCCTCTCGTCATACTGTTGTATCATCCCAGCCAGTTCGTTTATCATGTTACGTCTATCACGCTGGGTGTTCCCATTGTTGGTCGCCCGGATTTAATTTTTTTTCGGTCATGCTTCGGTTTCTCGAAGTATGTTGTTCGATTTCTCGATTGCTTAATCCCACAATACCATCTGCCATCTGATCGATTGAATCCATGTTGTGTATACTATATTCAATATATATGCATCCCTGTATGTATATGTCAGTGTCGTAGCGTGTCCACACCATCCAGGGTCTCTATGGCAATTCCGGGCCGTCCGCAATGGTTGTCTTTGGCTTGAAGTGAGGCTTATATGTACGCCTACACAGATATCAAATAAGTCATCACATGAATATACCTCCCATCCTACAGAATACGGCGAGTTTCTGCATAAACCTGGACGTCTCTTCGATAACTTCGACGAGATCCGCAATGAAATTGAGGCCGATACAGCGCGTATCACAGGCGCCAACAAAGGCATTAGTCATCTGCCCATTAACTTGAAGGTGTACTCGCCCCACGTGCTGGATTTGACCTTGGTTGATTTGCCTGGATTAACCAAAGTGGCGGTGGGAGACCAGCCGGCGGATATTGAAATGCAGATTAAGAGTATGTGTCTGGAGTGTGGTGGGGATTGTATATATGTTTGTGGGTATGCATATGCATATTATGTGTGTCTCTGTATGTACACGTGCGTATATATATATCTAATTATATAATATGTATTTATATATATATATATATGTATGTATGTATGTATGTATGTATATAAAAATGTATGTATGTATGCATAGTCTGTCTATATATTTTTATTTGTATCTTTAAATATGAGTGAACAATTGCTCGCAATTTCTACTAGTTCTACACATATTGTATTTGAATCTACATCTGCAAACGTGCGACGTATGAGTACTAATGTATGCAAATGGACTCCTACAAAGTGCCCGTTCCTAACCAATCCTTGATTTGCATGTACGTCAGATATGATTATGATAATAATCGCTGTATCTGATACTATATGTGAATCGATTCTCGTGAAGTTGAACTTTGAAACATTATGTTTACATAGCCTTATCTATATGTGTGGGTGGTTGGGTGAGTGGGTGGGTGTGGGTGTGGGTATGTGCGTATATTGAGGCGCAATACATGTGTATGTGTGTATCATCTGCACTGTATGTGTGGACAGATGATTACATCGTCCACACTACCTGTGGGGCCCTTTCCTTGCCCTCGATATGCAGTGATTTTCTTCTTCATACGGTCTGGCAGCTGTCATTTGTGCGGTAGTCCTAAATTGAGCTTAAAAGCACGTGATTGTACACGTTCAGATAGCCGCGTGCGTGCCCCAACCCAATCTGCGTACTCCTACTCACCACCACCCACTCTCCCCACAGATATGATCATGGAGTTCATTACCAAGCCCAACTGTTTAATCCTGGCGGTGACTCCGGCGAACAGTGATCTGGCCAACTCCGATGCGCTGAAGCTCGCAAAGGAGGTAGATCCTCAAGGACTCCGAACTATCGGAGTGATCACTAAGCTGGATCTCATGGATGCAGGAACGGATGCCAGAGATGTTCTCGAAAACAAGCTGCTGCCGTTGAGACGCGGGTGAGTGACCGATCCCACTTATAACTATGCCGCGTATGCGTTTGAATCGATGTGTGTCTGAGCTTGCACCTTACTCGTGTTAAGATATGTATGTGTAATTACGTAGAAATATTCCTGAACATAAGCTCCTGCTTCTAAGATGTGGGTGCGTAAATCAGTTTCGGGACTTCGGGATTGGTATATATGTAGAAGCTTTAACATGTGGGACATGTGGAGTGTTTTGATTTCTGTACGACTTTACCCTGCTCCGTGTCCGGATATGTATTTGACATAATGAAGCGATATCTCGCCATGTGATTGGAGGCCTCTTAGGCGTGGGTGAGTGAAATGTGCCGTATGTATTGGAGCGAGCTAGCATGTACCGAACTGTCTTGTTTTCAAAATATTTTGTGACTCCTGGGAGCTCTGATGAACATTTGTCCATTTAGGTCGGCTGTATAAGGGTTTTTGCTTGTCATAGCATCAGGCAAATAAACATGTACAATTAAGCCCTATCACATGAATACAGGGCCGATATGTACATACATTTACGTAGCTAAAATATATATTTAATCGCCGCTTTCGCAGCTATGTGGGTGTAGTTAATCGAAGTCAGAAAGATATTGCCGGCAACAAAGACATCCGGGCCGCTCAGGCTGCGGAGAAGAAGTTTTTCAAAACACACCCAGCATACAGACATCTGGCGGACAAGATGGGAACTCCCAAGCTCCAGCAGGTGTGTCGCCGGGTTATATTCGTGACTGTATAGACGTTTGAAACGATACATATGCCTATCTAAATAGGTGATGTTCATGCATGTGTGAACCATCTTTTGGTACGTACCGCATGTACTGAATGCGTATGTATACCACTTCGGGCTATGTTGTGATGTGGGTGCGGATGTAATCCTGTACTGTACAACCGTTTATCTAGATACTTACCTTGATGCATAGTTATAGCGGCGATAATGCTGTGACTACCATATGTGAGTCACCTCGTCAATCCAGGCTATTTTTTTACTTCTACTTCTTGCTACATATCTCAAGCTGACTAAGGAGCTTTGCCCAGAGGTACTTTACTAGGCATTAGTTGTTTGAACCTAGTTACCGAATGCCCCTACCGGATGAAAATCGTTGGGTATGAGGTCGGGTAGCTGCCACGCATACTTTCTCGTGTGTATGTATATATACATCTGTGGTACATACTCGTGTGCATATATATTTGTGAGGGGGAGTATGTATTTATGTATGTATGTATGTATGTATGTATATATATATATATATATATATAATGTATGTCTGTCTATCCATGTATATACGATGTATGCACCTATATATATATACATATATATATATATATACATATATATATATATATATATACTAATATACATATATATATATATATATATATGTGTGTGTGTGTGTGTATGTATGTATATATATATATATATTTACGTGCTGGTGTACACATGGCTTCATACTCAATTATAAATTGCCATGGATTTGAACAGGTACTGAACCAGCAGTTGACGGACCATATCCGTCAAACACTACCGGAACTCAAGGGTCAGCTACAAGGTGTGCGAGAACTTGTTTTGTATACTCGACGAGTTATGGATATGCACACGTAGGTATTTACATATTAGGTTAAATCCATTTTTTTTCTTCAGTTTTGGTGCATTTAGGGAAGGCGTACCAGATTCGCTATGTACTTTACCTACCTATTTTTGAGCAAGCCTGGCGTAGGGGTTAGGTCATCCGGTGTACGTAAAAGTATAAAGACTATATTTTTTGTACATGTGCAAATTATTACACTTTGGTTTCTTTGTTTGTGTATATGTACTCGCACACCTTGATCAAGCTGTTTGGCTTACATATTTTTCTTCCCTTTCGGACCTTGTGGTGTTTTTCGAGCGCTGGCTTCACTCACTATTTGACGCGCAATGAACACCTTTTAAATCTAATCTGATTTCTGAAATGGCCCCCCGCCCCCCCCCACATGGTTGAAATCTCTTATAGGACAATGGCCCTTCAAAAGATCCCCACTCAGGGGCCATACATAACCAATACGAGTACGATCGATGGCATGCACGCACCAGACACGTCACCCAAACTAAATGTACAATTACAATTATTTAAACTTCGTTTACATCCCGCACTTCCGTGGCGCAGGGGAGGTAACCAGGCTGGAGAAAGACTGTAGCGAATTCAAGAACATGGGCACTGGCAAAGGCGCGTCTACAAAGGCCATGATGTCGTACATGCACATGTTCAGCGATGACTGGTGGAAGTCTATCGACGGTTCAGGCGATCTGGTTTCTCTGGAGGAGCTATCAGGTAGGTGTGGGTGTGCTGGGGTAATCGTAGATGAACGTGCAACTTGTTGCTTTGTATACATATGTGTATGTGTATGTGTCTGTGTGCTGGAATAATCGTAGATGAACGTGCTACCTGTTGCATTGTATACATATGTTTGTGTGTGTGTGTCTGTGTGCTGAGGTAGTCGTAGATGAACATGCTACTTGTAGCATTGTATACATAGTGTGTGTGTATTGGGGTAATCGTAGATGAACGTGCTACCTGTTGCATTGTATACACATGTTTGTGTGTGTGTGTCTGTGTGCTGAGGTAGTCGTAGATGAACATGCTACTTGTAGCATTGTATACATAGTGTGTGTGTATTGGGGTAATCGTAGATGAACGTGCTACCTGTTGCATTGTATACATATATATATATGTGTGTGTCCGTGTGCTGAGGTAATCGTAGATGAACGTGCCCTTGTTGCTTTTTATACATATTTTTGTGTGCGTGTGTCTGTGTGCTGGGGTAATCGTAGATGAACGTGCTACCTGTTGTATTGTATACATATGTCTGTGTGTCTGTGTGTTGAGGTGATCGTAGATGAACGTGCAACCTGTTGCATTGTATACATATGTGTGATACGTGTGTGTCTGTGTGCTGAGGTATTCGTAGATGAACGTACTACTTGTTGCATTGTATTCATATGTTTGTGTGTGTGTGTGTGTGTGTGATCATTCATGCGTTTTTCGTTGTGTGTGTGAGTGTTTAGCGATGACGGTTTAAGGTCTATCGAGGGTTCAGGCGATCTGGTTTCTTTGAAAGAAGTGTCAGGTAGGTGTCGCTGCGCTACTATTAACGTATTGTCATAAATTTGTGTATTACGGTGCACTTTGAAGTATGAAGGTGATTGGTTTTCATGATATGCATATGTTTGTGTGTGTGTGAATATGTGTGGATGTACCTCGTATCAACAACCCAAATCGCAGATAGGTTTTCATATACACATATGTACTTCTATGTGTACTTAATACACCAATTACATGCACAGCTCTATGTAGAATGTATATTTCTTACTTTTGGTATACTCGCGATTGGATCTGAACCCACCGTATTCAAAAAACGTTCAATCGCATTGCTCGTCTCTCCACAGGCGGTGCCAAAATCAACCGCATTTTCTTTGAGCGTTTCCCGTATGAGCTCAATAAGTTCGAAATTGACGAACGCAAACTGCGCAAAGAGATTCTGTACGCCATCAAGAACATCCACGGTATCAGAACGGGCCTCTTCACTCCCGACCAGGCCTTTGAGGCGATCTGCAGAAAACTCATCGAAAGGTGTGGATGCGAATTGTATTGTATTGTGGTTGGGGGTGGGGGTGTACGCTTGGCTGGGGGCGTGTATGTTTTTGTTTTGTTTTGTTGTTGTTTGAGAGTGCTAAATGTGTGGTGGTGATTGGCGGAAGACAGGACTGAACAGCGGAATTATTCGCTCTGCTCTAGTGTCGAGCTGATACTTCTATTATATACTTAGGTTATAGCGTGGGTATGTGTGTGTGCTTGATAGTACATTTTTATACATATGACTTTTTGCGCGCGCATGAGTGTCTATAGACATATATTGCCATGTTATCTATGGCGAGAGATACAAATGAGCGTGTGCGCACGGCACTTTCTTAGGTGCATGAAGTGCATGTGAGCGTCTGTTCGAGTGTACGCGGATGTCTGTGTGACGTACGTGAAGGCGACTTCCGATGATCAATAGTATACCTTTCCATCTACCGACATACATATCCTGTGTTGAGTCATCTACCTGCATATCCGGTGTTGAGTTGAGAATGCAACCACTCTGTCATCTACGTGTACTTTCCCGAACATGGGGGTTCACATCTGGCAACTTTCTTACTTAGCTGGTTCCTCGTCCCCAAAGTAATATTTATCATCTGAGTTTTTGTGAGTCCAATTCTGAACTTCCAATCACACCCCAAGTCCATGTACTTACACAATTGGCACATATTCTTGCAAACACACAGAATGCGAGCGCCTTCGTTGCTTTGTGTTGAGTTGAGTATGCAAGAGTTGATTGTCATCACCTCCTCGGCCACACGGCGCATTGAGAAGTTCCCGCGACTCAGAGAAGAGCTCGAGCGCATCGCTGTGGAACAGATCAAAGAATGCCATCAGAAGACTAACGATCAGGTATGAGGGGTCACGGTAGGTTCTTGAGCCTGTTCTTTATCTATATA
>NW_014038100.1:0-4729 GCF_001186125.1 Sphaeroforma arctica JP610 | reverse complement strand
TATATATGTGTGTGTGTGTGTGTGGGTGTAGGTGTGTGTGTGTGTGTGTGTACCTGTGTGCGTGTATGTGTGTTTGCGTGTGTGTATGTCTGTGTGTACGTTCATATATGTATGTTCGTATATATCTGTGTTTACAATTGTGTGTGTACGTTTCCATGTAATTAATTATATGTTTAGTTCTGTGTGGGGCCGAGTATGGGTTTGTGGACGAGTGGAGATGTTATTGCATGTGTGTCCAATTCTTTGTAGGTATATGATCATGCGTTCATTTGCAAAAGGGGATTTTTATTTTGTTTTGTTGTGTATATATTGAGATAAAGAGGATATATCGCCCAGGCCGATATTGTGCAATTATATATCTATATTTACCCCTACAAAATATATATCTAGATATAATATCCAAGTGTGAGCTTACGACTGATCTAGAGGTCTGTAGGGCACAAGCGAGTAGCCGAACACAGCTCATTCCACCTACACCACATCTGGATTGTTCTAACAGGGATGGAAAATAACAATATTATCAAGTAACTCTCGCTCGCACATAGTTACAAAAACAAAAAGTGATTAATTGAAGTCGAATGAACTTATGAATCTACTTTAATCTGTGATACACACATTTAAATGGCGCAGATGTACTCGCGTTTCAGCCTAAGCCCGCCCGGAGTGGACACCGCCGTTAAAGAACAGTTTGGAACTCAACTTTCTCCTCATGATATGCACCCAAGAGACCAAAAATGGGGCTACAAACCTCTGTCCTCATTTGTGGTCCCAAGAAAGCCACATAGCTTTCTACCTACACCGGTAGCCTCAACTGGTACTATAGCCAGCCCTAGTAGTAACTTTGACAGGCCGAAATATCAGCATGCGATGGGCAAAAGCTCGAGCTTTCGCATATTTGCTGAGCCATTCAAGACGACTCAACGATAACTGGCATCGCAAGTAAACACTCACCGCCTCTCCACAACAATTATGTGTATATGTGTAGTGTGTACTATCTCGAATACAATTTCCGTCACATACAAGACCTATCCCCTCCAATAAAAGAACAACCCTTGTATTTAGGTATACTTGTTGTGAATGGTTGTCCGTCGTTTGCAGCGTGCGAGTGGCAGATCAAAAGTCTATAAATATGAATAAGAAGTGCATCTGATTACGAAATTGAAAGGCGGGCGTTTCCGTAATGTTCGTACTCCATTAACTTCGCATGTTGAGCGAAACTCTGCCGGGGTTTGTCCAAACTAAACGAAACGTGCATACTTATTATTCTCTATATTATTCTATGTTCCAAGCAACTAAGCGTGCGGATGTATATAATTTTTCTATGCTATTCTCTAAGTTCCAAGCGCTTAAGCGCTGCTCGTTCCGAATAAACAGATTTTCTCTCTGCCGACTTTTCATACATAGTCAAAACGCCTGATGATGTGATCAGATCGCTTACTTCACTCAGACTCTGCGCAAGCACGAGCTCAAACTTCAACTCCTCCAAATTGACACCGTCCCCAGCAGCGCAAATTGCTGTGTAAACTTGCTTAAACTTTGTGATGTGTGCGCTTGATAGATTCACAAGTGAGGTCGCACCAGTCATCACGTATGCTTCTATAAATTCTTGCGTACGTCTATTCACATAACATACTGATGTTGCCGACTTCAGTTCTAGACTGGTGACAGCTGTCAGTAAAGAGTAGCCATCGTGCAAGAATTCGATGTTCTCTTCACAAAATTGTTTTTGGGCACAATAAAGTATTATGGGATATAAGATCGGATCAGCCAACACCTCTCTGAGCCTATCTCTGGCCGTTGTGCACACCGGTTTATCTGCCACAACAGATTCCCACTTCATAGAAGTCCGAAATGTGTACCACAGCGCTGGTCCCAACACTTCTACATTCATTGCCCACAAAGTGATGAAGGTTGCCATGAATTGGTCAGTCGAACGCGCGACTGGGTGAATAGCTGGTAGCACGACAGTCAGAACAATGAAGGTAAAACACCCATAGCCCCATATATAGAGTAATTGTGCATAGTTTTCGGCCTCGTATCTAGTATTACGCAGCCGTACCATGTAGTAACAGGTTTCCAATACAATACAAAATACTCCGAGGCGTATTCCCATGTAACTTAACCAGTAAAACTTTGGAGGCCCTAAATAAAAGAGGCAGAACAGGTGAAACACTGCGTATTGAATCGCTATCCGTATCACTGTCCAGTGATACTCGACGTCGTACTCGCCCCGAACGTACACAGCGTACATGACACGTATCCTCGCCAATAGAGCATACAACATACAGGTTACGACAATAGATTCACACGTGAGCGCTATAATTTTCATTACTTGGCCCATGTGCAGTTCTAAATAGTAGATACCATAAAGATGTCGCAGTAGGCCCATGAACGGGAAAAGTAGATCCAACAGGCATAAATGGAACAGAAAAGGAGGAAGCAGCATTCGGAAACGGGGCTCCTTATAGTGGTTGAGAACAATAGTGGCCACAATTATGGCCGCTATCAATGTGAACCCAGCGATCACCGCTGAATAGATATTCAAGACTGTCCTGTGTGGTTCAGCGGCCTTTGCAAACTGCACCCAATAGCTTTCATTGGTATCGGTTGGACCAAGCAAGCGAACCAAATCAAAATGCGAATATACTGCTAATGATATCGCGATTAACCATATACTGGCTCTGAAAAATTGTTGTCGATAATTTACATTCCAAGTTTTCTGAGGTATGTAAGAAGTTGCATCCTCTGGATCCACGACGTATTCTGTTCGGGTAGATGAAAACTTGCTGATAGCACTTTGTACTATTACATCATCGTCGGTGGGTGTATTTAAGATTTCACCTGTTGTATCGTAACCAGTCTGTATAACTAACGAGGCCGAACGGTTGTCGCTGGCCTGAAGTAGCTTCTTATTGATAGGCACCACCATAGTACGAATTCATGTCGGCACGTATTTAACTTGAGCATATACTATACACTATTGCTACTAATAGTGAATAGAGAGAGAGATACAGTATATATTTTAGTTATTCACAAGAGGTTGTTCGAACGAAAGCCCGAGTCACCGAGACTGGGGAAAAATAAATTCACAACGGTGGGAACTAAAAGCTCAAATTATGTGGGACGACGAGAAAATGTCAGAATTTGAACAGAAAGGAAATAATTTCATCAATAAAAATTAAAAAATATATATATATATAATTATTATTTTTAAATTAATATGTGAAAAGAGGCTAGTTGAGTACATCCTACATACTCGAGTAGAAGGGGTCGACCAACTTCACACCGTCCTTGGGAGCAGAAAGAAAGCAAACTGGATGTAATATTAAAAAAATAAAGTAAAAAGATACAATGGACTTTATTTTTTTAATAAATAGAAGACTCTAGTAGTAGAAGCCTAAATTTGGCCTATATATTTCTTTTTATTAAACAAAACAAAATTGTTAAACGTTGCGAGGAGAATTTTCAAGTTAAAAAAATACCTTTTCAAATTTGGAATTCCCAGAAGAAGAATTTTCGACCATGTGGCATGTTTAATATTGCTGAAATCTGAATTCGGAAGATTTATTCTGAAATTTTCATAGTTTCTCTGAGTCTGAAGTTCACTCTGAACTCTGAAGTTGCGTTGACAATTCTATTTATTATCAGGGATTCGTCGCATTTAGTTTGCCAACATTTTTTTTGTTTTCCTCTTTTTATTTATAACAAACCAAAAGAAGCTGAGAAATCAGAAATCAGACTTCTTCTAAATTGAAACAGGCCAGGACCCTCCACGAATACCTTGGATCTTTTCTCCAGCGTGTAGAACAACCCCTGTACCCACACCCGTCTCTGACATATCAACAGATGTTTCCTATACCACGGCTAATCACGCTTTTAAGGTACTACTTCCAAATTTCGGTACAACCCAATTCATCGCGCCTGTTGGTTCCGCCTATGATACTTCGAGTGTATCCGTGGTCTGGTGCGGCATCGGTTCACCCCCAACTTCGCTCCTCAACCGAATTACGACGGATAACCTGGTCCTACTTGGCATTTCGTACTCTGCACTAACCCATTCCATAGCACTACACAATAAGGACCCGATCCTAACCACAGAGGTGGGTACGCTATTTAGTAGGTCAAAAAGCGAATTCGTGGCACACTCGATGGTGTCAGTTTTTTATCAGCACCGGCCTGAATTGACCCAGCGCATATCCTCCATTGTCGACTCGCTTAGTCCAAGCTTCAACAGGGAATTTACTGTCCACTTCTTCCCATCGATCTTCCCCAAACCACTACAACGGCCATGAGAGCCATACCATATGTACAAACATTGTAACTTAACTCCTTTGAAATAAATAGTATTATCCCTATGTGTAATTCCTGAAAACGACATGACTAAATAAATAGCATGTCGGTCGGAAAACTATGGTCGTTTATTGTTACCGGCCGCCATATCTTCGCTCTATTTTACCCAACAATGTGTAGTTGTGTACTGACTACTACTGAATAGTACTGACCAGTCACCTTCAAATACTACCCTGTGTGTTGTGTGTGCTTAAAAATAACTATACAAACAAGTAGAACTATATATATTTATATAACGAGTCGATCGACCATTTCAGCAAACGAGCCTACAGTCAGTCCTACACTCTCTACTTCTGTATTATAGTACTGTAGTATTGTTTCGGTCATACGACCAAAGTCGTACTCTGCAAAAGTTATTTTCTAATCTGCAGTTGATTGG
>NW_014038101.1:5366-6465 GCF_001186125.1 Sphaeroforma arctica JP610 | reverse complement strand
ATATATATATCTACGTTGCAGTTATCTGCATAGACCTGTATTAACCATGGCTTCAAACTGGGCTAAGCTGCAACAGCAAATCGTTTGCAACCCCAAAAAGAAACAAAAGAGTACGGGTGTGGTCCAAGGTAAAACTATTGGGAACATTAACAACGGAAGTAAGAAGACAGCCCCTTTCCATAAGAAGACACAATCTGGTATAATCCGAGATACCGCGGCCAGTACTCCTGCGATAAATCCTGATATAAGTAGCGGAAAGAGAAAACTCAAAGTCGATGGAAATGAGTGTTCGAAAGGAAACAAGCGAAAAAAAATACATCAGCAAACCTCTTTTCCTACCGATGTGCCGACTACACAAGTAAACAACCAACAAAACAATACAATACAAAATGGCAGGGGGGACGCCACTCAGATTACAAGTAGTACGCGGCATATAGACAAGCAATTGGAGACGTCTCAAAAGAAATCAAAAAAGAAGATAAAACACAAACAGGCACAGATACAATCCCGAAAGAACGACAAGAGTAGGTCGGATTGTACACACATAGAAGTGAGTAGTAATAGTCAGTTACCTATCTCAGCGACCAAGGCACCCACACCATTCACGATACAGGCGAACACGTGTCATGCGTGTAGGAAATTCACCACACCCCAAGACTGTGTATGTACTAAAGGGTCGAAGAAAGAAAGTGTGTGTGTGAACGCTTTTAAACAGTGCATGGCACACAGTTACAGAGGATTTTCCCGTACCTCTGCCGAGAAGATAGAATCAAGTTTACATGATAGCATACTCGATACTCTAGATGATATGGTAAAAAAGAATTATTTCCACTACGACATCGTCAGCGCAGGAAAAGCGGTATGTCGCCAGTATGTGTTTGAATTCATATTATACACCAAACTTCATGTCAACGAGGGCTAAATATGGCAACCGTCTTGTAAACCCGTATACATAAATATATGCAAGTGATATATATAAATATATACACAGATACATACATACATACAAGTACGCATACATACATGCATTCATAGAAATACACAAACACACATACACACACACACACACACACACACACACACACACACACACACACAC
>NW_014038101.1:0-2974 GCF_001186125.1 Sphaeroforma arctica JP610 | reverse complement strand
TATATATATATATATATATATATATATATATATATATATATATATATATATATGTATATATATACATATATATATATATTGTGATATATATATATATATATAAATATCGTTTATGTCGATAGTTTACCAGATAATCTCTTATATTTATTAATCACACTTTCTGTGAACTTAGATGTTATGTGTTTTATGCGATGTCTTGAGAGTATCTCATCATCGTGTAGAAGTGTAGTATTCCATTGATTTAGAACTTACGTCTGGATTGTATCTCCACTATCTACTATGCTGTTTGTGAAAGATAAGAAGCGATACCCATAAGCGTGAACCCCTGCTCTAACAGTATCATTTCTCTAAACGTATTATCGCGTGTGTATTCAGGTGTCGTCGACATTTGTACAGCGTGTGCTCGTGGGTGAACGAGGCATGACGTATCACTATCAGCGACTGCGTATATTCGCACTACCGTGGGATGACGATGGCACAGGTGTTTACCAAGCTGACACGGCAAAGTGGTATGGCAACTGTATGTTTTAAGATTGTGATACTGAATACCTAGACGTACTTGTATACATAAAGTTGCTATGTATTGCGAGTAGGTATATGTATGCGTATGCGTCAACGCGGCATAACATAACCTATCACTATCCGCAGCAGTGTTTCTTCTTTTTGTCGTGTGTTTGGCGAAGACTGTATTTTTACCGAGCCCACTCGGCGAAGCGGTGAGCTTTGATTTAGCAGTGCTTCATTCCACAGATTTATGTACAAATTGTATTGGGATACTAGTAGTTGAGATTTTTTTTTGGGTTTTAGTGTATCTACCTTGGTAGTGTCTATATACACATGCGCTTTATACTGCACTAATTTGCGGTCTCTATTTATTGCATTCATTGCGGACCATGCGCCTGAAACGGTGGCCGGGCAATATACAAGAAAGCTGGAGTTATGTACATATCTATGCTACAGATACTTGTGAGCGAATATAGCGCAATTCATTCGGTTGCAGCAACCCTATGTCGTGAGTCCTTTTAGTTCAATTCGAGACACCCAGTTGAATACTTGTAGATTGTGACACGAGCCCTTTGGTCTAATACCGGGTTGGCCCGTTATTCCACCACCGCCTGTCCGCATTACAGCGAAAGTGGACGTCCGGTGTCAAATCTGCTGGCGTTGAAACAGCTCAATTCCACGCTGACTACGAATGCCACAGAACTACTATTGCAATACCATAAGGAGGGTGGGGATAAACACAACCAACAGATCGCTCAGAAAGGAGTGGTGCCCAGAGGTTCTTGCAAGTACAGTGTGTCTCTCATCAACTACATGTTCTGCGAGAAGGATAGTAAGGTGTGTAAAGCTCATTTGTACATAAGGAGGCGTGCATGTGTACTCGTATTTGTGTATATGGCGTACAGTGGGTTATTTTTCTCTTTGAGTAGACTGATAGTAGTTTTTAGCTTTATTTGTAGACGAACATGTACAGTCGTTGAGTACATTCTCGACTTCGAAAGGAAATGATTCTTAAATCGTGAATTGATACGTTTACGAGCTTCCGTACGTGTAACACGTATATACACATGCATATGCCTGTGTCCACCCATACATTGCCCATGTATTTGGAATCTGACCTCAAGAAATAGGCAGGTTTTTAAATACCACATATTGGACAAGCTTTTAGAGATTCAAATCTAGCGCCAATCTATGCTGATATGTGTATAGTAGTACAAAGCTGTATATCTACGTATGTTCACATTCTCGTGCCTATCATCACGGCTACAGTTCCATACTTGAGAAATTACTCTTTCTCTATCACAGGTACCTTTGAAGAACGAGGCAGTGTATGGAATGGGCCCTACGTCTGTATCGTGGCACGCAGACAGTTCACTGCAGAACTACAGCACCATCGCAGTATATCAGATCACAGGCAATGGACCTATAGCTGGCAGCCAGGTACGTGCATACCTGTGATTTGAGTGTTTGTATGAAAATATATGTATCAGCACGATCATGTTGTATGTATGTGTTGCATGTAGTCATTTTGTGGTGGCATGCAGACAGCTCATCGTAGAACTAGAGCACCAACGCAGTATATCCGATCAGAGGCAGTTGGCCTATCACTGATAGCTAGATACAAGTATCAATCCTACCTGTCATGCAGGTTACGAACGCATAATATTGTATCATTTCTTCAAATTGTAAATATGTAGTTTACAGAGTCCATGAAAGACTGCCCACAGCAGATCTACTGCGAACTTGCAGTGTATCATGTTCACGAGCTACGCACTTGTCATATTAGGCAAATGGGCGTTTGTTTAATATAGAATACATGTATATATAGTCGGTTGTTGTCATATAAACGGCCGATTGCCAAACTATAGTACCATCGCAGCTTATCCGATCACAGGCAATGGATTTTATTATTTACAAAGGTGCATATTCATGATTGACAATTCGTATCTGCATTATGGTTGACAGTGATTGATGTGTGTTTATCTTCGTATTCACCTGTTACGAGAAATAGAGTGTGTACTTGAATAATATAACTATAACCGCGTATTCACAGCTAAGTCGATTGCGCGAACAAATTGCTTCTCATTTATGGTGTGTATAGTCCACCATGTTTTTGTTTGTTTTGAATAAGATACATACTCTAATCCCCTCCTGTCCGTTTGGTATTTATTTGTGTTCTATTACAACACAGAATCAGACCAAGCGATCAAGCAAGACGTCTGATACCACAAAAGGCTCAGAAGACGACTGGAGTGTAGCGATGCGTGTGGTTGCCGACGATGTTACCCCCGCCGTGGCCTGTCGATTAAAGAGTGGAGAGACATACTACATGATGGATGACTTCAATCACCACCACCACCATGCGGGTATGCAGCATTCAAATGGAACATAAACCCGTTTATATAGTTTCACAACGAATTATCTGTCCACACACACACACACACACACACACACACACACACACACACAC
>NW_014038102.1:0-6467 GCF_001186125.1 Sphaeroforma arctica JP610 | reverse complement strand
TCATATATATACATACATACATACACACACACACACACACACACGTATATATATATATATATATATGTATATATACAATTGTATATACATTTCTATATAAATAACATACGTACATACATATACATACACACACACACACACACACACACACACATATATATATATATACAAATATTTGCATACGTATATATTACCATGTCTACCATGTCGACCCACAAATAGATATTGAAATTGATAATACATATTTCGCTCTAATTAAATTTACATGCCAGTCAATCTATCGTCTATGAGAGGAAATGAAAGACAAAAACCGTGCTATACACAGAATGATGAGAGATAAAACAATTATATATAAATTCCTACGTACGTTCAGCGATATACTGTTGAGAACATAAACGCCTTTCAATCGGCCTCCATAGTTCACAAACCCCTTCGCTTTGAGATAGTTGCGTATCCCTGACTCTTAGCGAGAAGGATTTATATCATTGTAACAGAACACAATATAATCTAATCCATTTCGATGCGAATAACCTTTCTCTGCAGATATATACACACCTCTACGTGTGAGAAGACCACCCAAGGTGAGAACGTATTCAGATATAAAATACTGAAATGCATATACACCCCACTATCGCCATAAATACACCCAATTTATATTTACCTCTCAACGAGTGCCGCCTCGATAGTTTGTTACCCATGTTGGCGTCGTAGTATCTTCCAGGAACTAGCTAGCAAAGTATGGCTCAAGCAAACATTAAGGGTTTAACTTCAGTCAAGTGTAGTATGTATGTTTTTTATTAGTTTTTACAAGTTGTAAAAAATATTTAATCTATTTATTTATATCCAGTGTTTATTTACCCTTATCGACATCACCGCACGATTCGGCATTAGCAACGTCCCCACCAGCCACCAAACGGCAGACAGGAGGCAGAGTGCAGACTGCAGACACAGAGTGAAACTTTGAAAAAAAGTAAAAGTAAACAAAAAAATTGATAGGAATTTCTGGTCCCGGCAACACGGCCGTTCGGGTGGCGGGGTGTTTAAAAATATATAGAACGAGCAGTCAGCGGAGAGATGGTATGACCCATGTTATTTTGAAAAAACAAACAGGACTGCTACATATGTACAAACAGCCATTTTTTTCACATGATGATTGTTGAGCGAGGATGAATAAATACCTTGCGGAAATGATTTTCATGTCTTTTTAATTTGCATCCAGCAGCAATTTCTCTAGAGAGGTAGAGAGCCATACATATTGCATATTCTTCTTACATGTGCCTGTGTGTATGTAAGTAGCCTCTTGAAGGGCACTCAGATTTGAAAGCGAAAAGAAAGAGAGATGGGTAGAAAGAGGTCCGAAGGACCCCTTTCACAGGCCTTTATGGGGTCTCCTACATAACCTTTTCTATGGCCAATATCAGCTAGCAAAACTGCATAAAACACATTGTGCTGCAAATGCATACTTTGTATTATTGCAGTTAAATCATCGTTTATAATAAAGTATAGGGGCACATATATGAGAGGATCTGCACGTACAACGAGTGGTAAAATAAAAAGCCTGAACACCGGTTTAATGAAAAGGGGGATAAAACATTTGAAACCGCCGAAACGGAATAATAATTACTTTCAATATTTATAAAACAAATAAATTCCTGTTCTTGGCAGCATTGCAAGTTACTACGATAAATACTGCCCGTGAATTCTTACAGAATAGGCAACGGCACTGTTAAATATATATACAAAAAATCTATCGATTACAGGCGATAAGTGTGTAGGATCATGTAGAATATACATATCTTCGCGACATTGTTTAGATCGACTGAGAGTGTGACCATGTGCACACATAGACGTAAGGGTATTTTAGGTACAACAAACTTGTGTAAGTTGTTCGCACTGACGAGTATTGGACTTAACAAGTTTAGACAACTTCAATGCTATCGGTCGTACGTGGCGGTTTGTATGATCAAACAATTTCCGCTGAATTACCTTTTCGTACATACGCATACATACATACATACCTATACATATATATGCATATATGTATATATATATATAATATAATATACAAACATACACATACCCACACCCATATATATATATACATACATATATATATATATATATATACATATATATATATAGATATATAAACCAACAGAATTCTATACCCACACCCATATATATATAATAGATACACACATGTATCGATTCAAAAGTATATCGTACTGTATTCGAATATGTATGTGCGCGTGTTTACGCAATATATATTGTATATAAATAGTTTCGATGTTATACTCAATGTAAATGGTGTAATACCGATTATTGCGTTTGTGAGGTCACTTACGCAAAACACGTTTTCATCGTACGCCACACGCGAATTCATCTATTACAGAAAAGCTATTATTTCACTATGTTGGTGTGCCCTAGCGAGGATACTCAAAAAATACGTGCAATCAATAAGCGATGCTGAACACACGTCAATGTTTAAGTACTCAACATACGTGCAACAGAAGGTCAATCCGAAGAAAAATTACATTACCAAGAGTCATTTGTGTGTGCGCAGCCCTCCTTTCATAGCCTTATATAAAAACAAGGTTATACCCCTTTCCGCATCTTTTGGGGATGAACTTCCATAGAGACGGTCGACCAACCCTGCACCTTAAAAGTGAGAAGAATGAGGCACGCTGGTATCTGGAAACTCTATGATACCAAGCGTACTTTAATGTTCACCAGTAGTATATCCATGTGCGGTGTATTAATATTACAGCAAAGTACTTATGCACAGTCATAAGGCGGAAATACATACCTACTAGAATAAATAAAGCATTTTATAATCAATTTTAATTGTGTAGAGGTTCTTTCTCGCCCTTGCTACAGTGTTTCACATTATCTGCGTGTAGCATAACGTGTTCTGCTCCCAGCTCAACACGAGTACAAACCATACATACTCACAACAGCACATACACGCTTATGCTCGTAAATCTCAGTAAGTCTTCAACGTCCTGCAACCATGTACTCTAATCGGTCACACTCTACTTGAACTCGCAGGTGGGGGGGAAAGTGCATCCAGAGTACTTGATGATTAATTGCGCAGCCCAGTGGCCACAGCGGACAGACTCTTCCACGCTATTTCCCTTCGCCACCTGTGATAGGAAACCAGCCACGAACGCATCTCCTGCAGCGTTTGTGTCTACAATCTCGCTTTCATCTAGTCTGTTTACGTCGTATTTAGTCACATTCCCGTCCTTAGCGATTACTGTGCAGTCGGGTCCCTGAGTGAACACCACCATGCGACTCACGCCTGTATCACCTTCCTTGGGTAGGGCAGCAATGGCAAGTGCAATCTTTCCTACATCTGTTAGGCCTAGTCCGTTGGCCTCAGAGTATGCGGCGGCCTCGGACTCGTTTCCAAATACGATGTCACAATAGGGTAGTGCGGCAGCCATAGGTTCCTTGAAGAACTGAGGCAGGAAGGGGGCTGATAGGTTCATGCAGAACAATTTGTTGGACTCCGCGAAGTGCTTGGCAACACGCTGAATAGTGGGCGGCGACACTGTCAGGAAAAACGATGAAATGTAACCAATATCTGCAGACTTTACTAGGTCCCAGATACCCTCAGAGTCCAAATGACTCTCCTTGTAGTTGTTGGCAGCGGCTAGATTGGCTACCATTGAACGATGTTGTCCCGTGATGCATACTGCGCATGTGCCAGTAGGTGTATCTGCATCACGCAGGTATGCGGTGTGCACACCGTCAGCCTCGGCCTGGTCACTCATGATCTTTGCGTACTCATCGGTTCCTACGCATCCAACCATGGTGGTTAGACCAGGAGTTTTCTGTAGAAGCCATTGTAGAACACGCATAGTATTTTGGGTGGCACCGCCGGGAATGAAAGCAGCCTTATAGTTCTTTGCCAATTCCTCGTACATAGGAACGTGCTTCTCGTCTGCCAAGATAGCATTGTCGGCCTCAAGATCATACTTCTCTAGGAATGCCTGGTCAACATTGGCGGATATATCCAGCAAGGGATTACCGAATCCGATGATTTTCTTAGGCATTGGTACAGTCATTGCTTGCTATTGAAGGAGGTTGAAGAGGCAAAGTGTGTATGGACCACTGTGTGTGCGATTGTGTTATTCCGAATATTCTATCTCTCGATGTGCACATCCAATTATCCAAGATCAACCAAAGTGACCAGCGCACAACGGAATTGTTTTTTCAATAGTTTTTGTTTTCGCAATACTGTAGTTCATATTTACTTCATTGAGACACTCCTAAATAAAAGATGTCGTAGTGTCGCCTTTTTGTGAAACTGCCGGCACCAATTAGTTTATAGAAAAAAATTAACACAATCGAACATAAATATTTACATATATAAATAAACGTGTTTTAGAAATCGGAATAAATGTAGCATGGGATCAGAAGTAACGCATGGCAACCAACTATTTAGCGAAATATTGACAGTACGTTTTCACTATTATTCGTTTCCATCGCTTGCATCTGTCATTTTGATTTATATACCAAAACGTAAAACACCTTGGGCAAAACGGGATTTGTTTTCGAATAATATGGTTGAATATTCACTGGCGAATGGCTTTGCCGTTTTAATTGGATAGAGGCTGTGTTTAGGGTTTTGTCCAATAAAAAAAACTTGAAAAATTGATTATGTTTAGACTTTGGTGTATTGTATTGAGCTATTTTTAGATTGCTGGTTCGTGTCAAACTGTCAATTGGATAAATGTGAAAACTGAAATTGTCAACACAAAAAGACGTGAACTTCGAAAGAAATATTTATTAGTATCTCGCTTCTTCTTGTGTGAATATCACATAAATACAAAAAGACAGAGAGACATCATGAGTTCATGAGTCACACCGCCTGTGTTGGCTCGTGGCTGTGTAAAGGAAAAGAAAATAGCTGGACTATATATATATCACCAGTACCAAAGAATCGACAGTTTCTGTCGATTTTCAAATTTCTATTTTTATATAAAAGTGATGCAATTTCCTCTCTCGATTACAACACTCCACAGTCCAGGCCACGGTATCGGAGTTTGCAAACAAATCGACCAGCGTGCATTCACACAGTCACATACAGTCACGCATATTAGATGAAAATGCATAGTATAACATATACATAGCAAATAATAGTTCCTCTACCCTGGTGTATTTCATGTTGATCGTCATTTGAGATAAGCATACGTTGCAAGGAAAATTAACTTCTGAATGATCGACAATAAAAAGTTCTCAAATATCATATAAAGCTCGTCTATACAAGACCACCTCAGAAATTCCTTCATATTCTATCGGCCATGACCTATACATAATGTGCCTAGACTCTCTTCAACATCACTGGAGCAAAGTAAGACTAAGCACCACAATAATTGAATATCTCATCGTATTTGAACAATCTTTTCAGTCTCTCAGACCGCAGTATCCTGTTTTTGTGTCAGGATGTTCGATTTTTACGTTTGCGGATAAAACTTAATGTAAATACATGTACGCTATAAATAGTTGTAGTGTATATGACAAAAAGGAAAGAGTAGAAATTTCACTATTCTATCGACTTCAGCTAGACATTTTCTATTTATCAGCCACGTCGTTTAACACCACAAATCATCATGCAGTATGATTCTCAATTAGAAGCTCAAATAGTAATTTAAAATAAAACAAGTTAGACACAAATCAACGATGTGACGTGCTCGTCAAATAATTCGTTTTTGGTCTTCTCTCTGATTTGCTTTTGATAAAATAACCACAAAAAATGTACACCTCCCATACGCACTACGACGGCAAACAAGTACGCATGACTACACGCTTCCCACATTGTTTGCTGTCAAGTAACCTAAAGAGACCCTACACCCCTACAAGGGTATTGACGAATTCAGTATTTTTATAGACCCACACACCTTTACATTGTAATCACGCTTACATTTTTGGTGGGGGTTTAGTTGTTCAGTGTATATTTATGTTTAAATTTAGACAATTCTCTCGAGACTAATAGGGAAAATAGAGCTGAACAGCTTGTCCATTACAATGGACTTGTTCGTATATCTATAGCCAAGAATTTTCTATTTAGGTTTGCGATTTTGTCTATATCTATATCTATATCTATATCTATGAATATATATATATATACATGTATATATATATATATATATATATATATATATATAAAATATATATATATATATAGATATATAAATTCGTACATATATATATATATATAAATATAAATTCGTATACATATATATATATACATATTTATATATATATTCGTATACATACATACATACATACATACATATATATATACATATTTATTCGTATACATATATATATATATATATATTCGTATATATATATATATATATATATTTACATATACATATACATAAACACACACACACACACACATATATATATATATATTCAAAGTATACATTCATACATACATATCATGCATATAC